>NW_011889116.1:3778823-3785400 GCF_000151845.1 Pteropus vampyrus
CTGTTAAATTGTACTCTTGTAACTTATTGGTTTTTGTTGGTCAGTGTCTCCCTAATAATTTTTAATAGTAACAAGAACTAAAATTAAAAATTAAAAGAGACTAGCCAATTTTAAAAAATAAGAAAAAAAAATACCCTATCAAAACAACAAACAGAAAAAAGGAATGAAAAAAATAAGAATAGTTTAAGAGACCTCTGGCAAAACATAAAACACAACAACATTTGCATCATAGGGGTACCAGAAAAAGAAGAAAGATCAAGGGATTGACAAGCTATTTGAGGAAATAATGACTAAAAACTCCCTTAACCAGATGAAGGAAATAGACATACAAGTCCGGAAAGAGTAGAGTCCCAAATGAGAGAAACCTAAACAGACCCACATGAAGACAAATAATAATTTAGATTCTGGAATTTAAAGTTTAAGAGAATCCTAAAAGCAGCAAGAGAAAGAAATCTAGTCATGTGCAAGTATACTTCCATAAGAAACAGAAACTTCATAGGCCAGAAAGAATTGGCATAAAATATTCAGTGATGAAAACCAAGAACCTATAACCAAGATTACTCTATACAGCTAGATTATCAATTAAAATTGAAGGTCATATAAAGAGGTTTCCAGACTTCCAGAGAGGACAAAAGCTAAAGGAATTCATCACCACCAAGCCAGTATTACAAGAAATGTTGAAGTGACTTCTTTAGAAGAAGAATGAGAAGGGAAAAAAACCCATAAAATTGAATAATAAGATGACAATAACTGTGTAACTATCAAAAATCACTTTAAATGTAAATGGATTAAATGCTCCAATCAAAAGACATAGAGTGGCTGAATGGATAAGAAAACAAAACCCTTACATATGCTGCCTATAAGAGAACCACTTCAGATCAAAAGACACATACAGACTGAAAGTAAAGGTACAGAAAAAGATATTGCATAGAAATGGAAATGCAAAAAGCCTGGATAGCAATATTTAGACAAAATAAATGACTTTAAAACAAAGACTATAATAAGAGACTAAGAAAGAAATCACATAATGATAAAGAAATCAATACAAGAGGACATAACCCTAATAAACATACACACCTAACTGAAAAGCACCAACATATATAAAGCAATTATTGGAGGAACTAGAATAAAAAAGAGCAAACAATTTCCAAAGTAAGTAGAAAAAAGGAAACAATAAAAATCAGAGTGGCTTTAAACAAAATAGAATGTAAAAAAACAATAAAAAAGATCCATGAAATCAAGAGCTGGTTCATTGAAAAGATAAATAAAAAATGATTAACCTTTAACCAAACTCATCAAGAAAAAAAGAGAAAAGACCTAAAAATAAAATCAGAAATGAAAGAGAAATGACAATGGACTCCACAGAAATACAAAGGATTATAAAAAATACTACAAGTAATTATTTTCCAAAAAAAAAAAAAATAGGACAATCTGGAAGAAAGGGATACATTCCTAGAAACATACAATCTTTCAAAACTTAGTCAAGAAGAAACAAAAAATCTGAACCAACTAATTACTACTAATGAAATCGAATCATTAATCAAAAAAATTCCAAAATACAAAGGTCGTGGAATGAATGGCTTCACAGGTGATTTTACCAAACATTCAAAGAAGTATTAACACTTATTCTTCTTAAACTATTTCAAAAAATTCAAGAGGAGGAAAGACTCCTGAGCTCATTTGATGTGGCCACCATTACCCTAATTCCAAAACCAGACAATGATATTACAAAAAGAATATTATACACCAATATCCCTCATGAAAATAGATGCAAAAATTCTCAACAGAATATTAGCAAACCAAATATAGCAAGACATTAAAAACATCATACACTAAGATCATAGGGGATTTATTCTAGAAAAAAAAATGACAAATTCAGCATTCATTTTTGATAAAAATCTCAGTAACGTGGCAATAGAGGGAATATACCTCAATATAATAAAGGCTATATATGACAATCCCACAGCTAACATTGTACTCAATGAGAAAAAGCTAAAAGGGTTTTTCTTAAGATCAGGAACAAGACAAGAATGCCTACTTTTACTACTTTTATTTAACGCAGTATTGGAAGTCCTAGCCACAGCATGTAGAAAAGAAAAAACAAACAAAACACATACAAATTAGAAAAGAAATAAAACTGTCATGATTTGCAGATGACATGATACGATATATAGAGAACCCTAAAGATTCTTCCAAAAAGCTGTTAGAACTGTTAAAGGAATTCAGTGAAGTATCAGGGTAAAAAATTAACATTCAGAAATCAGTTGCATTTTTATACAGCATTAATAAACTATCAGAAAGAGACATTAAGAAAATTTTTCCTTTTAAAATTGCATTAAAAAAAATACACAGAAATAAATTTAATCAAGGCAGTAAAAGACCTGTACTCGGAAAATTAGAAGTCACTAAAGAAAGAAATTGAAAAAGATACAAATAAAAAGAAGTATATACCAAACTCATGGATAGGAAAAATTAACATCACTCAAATGTCCATACTAACCAAAGCAAAAAAGTTTTAATGTAATCCCTACCTAAATACCAAAAACATTTTTTTGCAGAATTAGAAAAAATAGTCCTAAAATTTATATGGGACTATAAAAGACATCAAATTGTGAGAAAGAAGAACAAAGTTGAAGGTATCATCAATCTAATATCAAACTATACTATAATACTATACTAATCAAAACAGCATGGTACTGGCATAAAATTAGACACATACGTCAATGGAACAGAATAAAGAGACCAGAAATAAATCCTCAAATCTAAGAAAAATGAAACAAGAATACAGAATGGGGTAAAGACAGTCTATTCAATAAATGGTGCTGAGAAAATTGGACAGATACATGCAAAAATAAAACTGAACAACCTCTTTACATCATATACAAGAATAAACTCAAAATGGATTGACTACATAAATCTAAGACCCAAAAACATAAAACTCCTAGAAGAAAACATAGGCAGCAAACTTTCTTACATTGCCATTAGTAATATTTTTTCTGATATGTCTCCTTGGGAAGGGAAGCAAAAAAAAAAAAAAATTAGCAAATGGTACTATGTCAAACAGGAACATTTTTGCACAGCTAAGGAAACCATCACCAAACCAAAAAGACAACCTACTGAATGGGAGAAAATATTCACCAGTGATACATCTGATAAAGGGTTAATATTCCAAATTTATAAAGAACTCATGAAACTCAAAATTAAAAAAAAAAGTCTAATAAAAAAAAACTGGGGAGAAGCCCTGAATAGGCATTTCTCAAAAGAGGATGTATAGATGGCCAACAGGCATGAAAAGATGCTCAGTGTCACTAATCATCAAGGAAATGCAAATTAAAACTACAATGAGATATCACCTCATACCTGTCAATATGGCTATCATCAATAAGCCAAAATAAATAAATAAATAAATAAATAAATAAATAAATAAATAAATAAATAAATAAATAAATAACAAGCTTTGGTGAGGATGTGGAGAAATGGAAAAACTCTTACACTGCTGGTGAGATTGCAAAGTGGTACAGCCAGTATGAAAAACAGTCTGGACATTTCTCAAAAATTAAAAATAGAACTACTTTAAGACCCAGCCATTTAACTACTGGGTATTTATTCAAAGAAAACCAAAACACTATTTCATAATGATCTATGCACCCCTATGTTCATGGCAGCACAATTTACAATAGCCAAGATATGAAAATAACCTAAATAACCATCAACAGATGATTAGATAAAGAAGTTATGGGTCATATACACAATGGAATATTACTCAGTCATTGAAAAAGTTCAAACTCTACAATTCGCAATGACAACTGGTTGCATGAGGCTCACCCACATTACATAGAGCAATACGCTTTATTAGTCTAATGATTTACATGTTAATCTCATCCAAAAATACCCTCATAACATAAGCACCCAGAATAGTGTTTGAACAATTTTCTGAGCACCCTGTGACCCAGTGAAATGTATATATAAAATTAACCATTATATAATTCCTTTGTCATTTCTTTTGCATGGTTTTGAGTTATTTTTAAGTTGTTTCCTCTGTTAATATAATTTAACACCCTAATTTATAACAATCTAGTTCAGATAATAATAATGATATAATTTTAATTGTATACAAATCTTTTCTCTTATGTAGATTCATTTTATTCTCCCACTTTTGTGATGTTATTGTCATATAAATTACTAGTCTATACCTTGTATGCTCATCAACACAGATGTATAATTATTGCTTTACACAGTTGCTTTTTAAATTAAATAAAAGATAATAGTTATAAACCAAAAAATACATTTTTACTGTCTTTTATATTTATCTATATAGTTACCTTTGCTAGTATTCTTAATTCTTTATGTGGATTCAATGTACTGTCTAGTGTCTATTAATTTCAGCCTGATAAACTCCTTTTAGTATTTCTTGTAGGTAAAGTCTGCTAATGACAAATTCTCTTAGCTTTTATCTGAGAGTATCTTATTTCTCCTTCACTGTTGAAAAATAGTTTTTCTGCATATAGAATTCTGGACTTATGGTCTTTTTCCTTAACACTCTGAAACAGTCATACCCCTTCATTCTGGTTTTCTGATGAGAAATCAACTGTTTATCTTATTGAGGATTTCTTGTACATAATGAGTCACTCCTCTCTTTGAAAATTCTCTATTCATCTTTCAACAGTTTGATTATAATGTGTACCTGTGAGGATCTCATTTGACTCATCTTATTTGCATTTCATAGAGCTTCTTAGATGAGTAAATTTACATATTTCATCAAATTCCGAAAGATTTTATCCATTGTTTCTCCAAATATACTTTCTATTCCACTCTCTATTTTCAATCCTGGGACTCCCATTGTGCCTAGGTTAATATAATTGTTTGTGTCACACAGGTCTCTTAAGCTCTTCAATTTTCTTCTTTTTGTTACCCTTCTGGTCCTAAGATTTAGTAATCTCAATTGACCTATCTTCAAATTCACTGATTATTTCCTTTGCCTGCTCAATTCTGCTATCATGCCCCTCTAGTAATTTTTAGGTTGTTATTATTCTTTTCATCTCCAGAATTTCTATGTGTATCTTTCTAAAACAATAATTTCTATATTTTATTGATATTTTCTCTTTGGTGAGAAAGCATTTTTATACTTTCTTTTGTAGTTCTTTAGACACTGTTTTCAGTAGTTTCTTGAACAAATCTAAAATAGCTGATTTAAAGTCTTTGTCTTGTAAATTCAATGTTTTATCTTACTCAGGGACAGTTTCTGTTCATTCTTTAAAATCTTGTCTATGGGCAAACTTTTCTTGCTCTTCTGTATGCTTCTTAATTTTTGGACATTTTTCATAGCATATTTTACAACTCTGGAAATCAAGTTCTTTCCCCTCCCCAGGGTTTGCTATTATTATTGTTTGTTGTTATTGTCGCTAGTTTACCAACTTTTCTGAACTAATTCTGTAATGAGTGTATTCTTTGTCTTGTGTGGCCACTGAAGTCTTTGCTCAGTTAGATTCATTGTCAGCAAATGTTGAACAGAGATTTCTTTGGATATATGTAATCAATATGTCTCAATTTTTTCTTCTGTGGAGCTCTGTGTTGATACGGCATATCTTGAACCCTCATCCAGGCAGCTTACTTCAATGCCTCGGAACTTACCTACAGCTTGTGCAAAGCCTCAAGGTTAGCCAGTGCTGAGAGCTTACCGATTTCTTATATCATCCTTGAGCATTAGCACAGTCCTAAGCTTTTTGGTTAGCCTATTGTTCATACCAATTCTTATACTCTGTCTCAGGCAGTTGTGATATAAAACCATTGCTACTGATTATTTTTAACAAATACTCCCAGGGAAAAATTGTTCTCACTGGGAAAGCTCTGATTCAAGTCAAAGAAAGAGAGGCACTGTGAATGAGGTCTTCCAGGAAAATACCAGACTTGTTAAATTATGATAATTCTCTGGAAATGGGGCTTTGAAGGAACTCTAACACATATCAGAACCATATAGCTAAGATATAACAAAATTTATATAACATAAATAACATGAAAATATTAAGCATTTTAAAGGTATGGTTCAGTGGTATTAAGTACATTCACTTAATGCAACTATCATCACCATCCATCTCCAGATTATTTCATGTTACAAAACTGAAACTCTATGCCCATTAAACAATGACTCCCCATTCTCCCATCCCCCTAACTTTTGGCAACAATCATTATACTTCCTGTCTATGACTTTAACTACTGTAAGTACTTTACATAGATGGAATCTTTTATTTTTTTATTTCTATTTTTTGGTGTGACTGGCTTATTTTACTTGGCATAATGGTAGATAGGGTTTTTAATCTTTCTGGATCCCCACTTAAAGCAGAGCAACTGGGTAACAAAACCAAAACTCCATACACAATATTTGTAACAAAGCTAAGTGCTATGAACTGAACTTTGCCCCATCCCAAATTCATATATTGAACCCTAAACTCCAATGTGACTGTATTTGGTGGTAGAGTTTTTAAGAGGTAACTAAGGTTAAGTGAAGTCATAAGGGTGAGTCTCTAATAGTGGGGCCTTGTAGGAAGAAGAGAAAGAGAAATCACTCTCGCTCTCTTCA
>NW_011889116.1:3785773-3794095 GCF_000151845.1 Pteropus vampyrus
CATCTCCCATTCAGTCACTTGTCTAGTTTTCAAAGAAGAATTAAGTGTAAGATCCTAGAAGAAAACTTCTAGAAGAAAACATAGGCAGTATACTCCTTGATATTGCTAACCGTAATTTTTTGGGGGGGATATATTTCCTTGGACAAGGAAACCAAAGGTAAAAATAAACAAATGGGATTCCTGTACAAACTAAAAACTTTTGTACAGGAAAGGAAACCATCAACAAAACAAAAAGACAACCAACTGACTGGGAGAAGATATCACTTATGATACATCTGATAAGAGATTAATATCCAAAATATACAAAGAATTCTTACAACTCAACAATAGAAAAAAAAATAGTCTGATTAGAAAATAGGCAGCAGACCTGAACAGATATTTATCCAAAGAGGGAATACAAATGGCCAATACTCATATGAAAAGATGCTCAAGGTGACTATTCATCAGAGAAATGCAAATTAAAACCAGAAAGAGATATCACCTCACACCTGTCAGAATGACTATCATAAATAAATCAAAGAACATCAAGTGTTACCGAGGATGCAGAGAAAAGGGAACTCTCATACGCTATTGGTGGGAATGCAAATTGGTACCACCACTATGGAAAACAGTCTGGAAGTTTCTAAAAAAAAGTTAAAATGGATATACATTTTGACCCAGCAATTGTACTTCTGAGTATTTATCTGAAGAAACCCAAAACAATAATTCATAAATATCTATGGACCCCTATGTTCATGGCAGCACAATTTACAATAGCCAAGATATGGAAGCAATCTAAATGTCCCTCGACAGATGATTGAATAATGAAGTTATGGTTTATATATACAATGAAATATTACTCAGCCATTAAAAAAATGAAATCCTACCATTTACAGTGACATGGATGGACCTAGAGGTTATTATGCTGAGTGAAATAAGTCAGACAGAGAAATACAAATACCATATGATTTCGCTTATATGCAGAATCTAAGGAACAAAAAACCCAAACTAATCAAAAACAGACTCACAAATAGAGGACAATCTGTCAGCCAATGGAGAGGGGGTTTGGGGAGCTGGGAGAATGGGGTTAAGGGTTAAAAAAGTAAAAAGTAGTAGTTGATACATGGTCACAGGGATGAGGAGCACAGCATACGGAATGCAATTATCATCAATGTAACGGCTAGGTGGAGAGCCAAAGGAGAGCAAGAGCAATTAGGGAGATCGTTTTATAAACTATGTTAATGTCTAACCCAGGTACTGTATACTTGAAACTAATTTGAAAATATTTAGGTGAGATATTTTTCACAATCAACTCAGGTATAAGACCGTCTTGCCACTCTATTGTACAGATCATAAATTCAATTCCAGAATCTTAGAGGTGAAATGCTGGTCCAGACAGGAACAAAAGGTTATGACTACTAAGGTGAAACAAAGAATCGTTCCCTTCTTTGGGAAAGGTATGAAGAGGTGGGACAATGTATTCGCAGATACTTTTTCATTTGTAGACTGGGACAGGAGTTAAATTAGAAGGAAAAAGATCACATTAGTTATTATAATTGCTGTTTTGTAATGTAAAGAATAAACAAAATATATAATTAAATAGTTTAGAAAACAAACAAAAGGTCAGAACATGTTATAGTATAGTGTAACAACATAAGCCCTAGAATCAGACTTTCTAGGTCCAAATTCTGTTATTCTCACTTATTTAAAAATTGTAAGAGATAATACCTTAGTTTCCTTACTTTTCAAATGGGGATAATAATAATAGCTAATTCTCAGTATATTCAGGAGGATTAGATTAAATAACTTCTTAATAAATGCTAGCTAGTAATAATGGGTTTTGTACAGAAAAATATATAGAATATGATATTTAAGGGCCAATATTTGAGTTTATTATCTGTGTGATCCAGGTCAAATAATTAAACTCATTATGCTTTAATTTCTCATCAGTCTAGTAAAATACTATCTCATGGTATTATTATAAAAATTAAAGGAAAATATATATAAATATTTATATATACACATATATATGTATATATATGTATATATGTACATATACATATATATTTATATATACATATATTTATATATATTTATTTATATATATTTATATAAGTATTTATTTATATATATATAGAGAGAGAGAGAGAGAGGAGAGAGAGAGAGAGAGAGAGAGAGAGATAGAGAGAGAGAGGAGAGAGAGAGAGGCTGTTAAATAAATATAACTGCAGTTAAATAAACTGTTAAATAAATATAACTGCAGTCGCAGATTCATTCTCTACTCTTCTCTATCTGGCTTTATGTGGGCAATATCATTGGACAACATCACTGAAATCACTTGCCCTCTGGCTTCCAGTAGGGTTCAGCCAATGAAGTTCACAAGCAGAATAACAGAGGGAAAGAGGAGTAAGGTTGAGGTATTTATTTCCCTTGTTCCCTTCTTATGAGGTTTTACTCTGGTTGGCTGTTTCTCTGAAAAGAAAGTCACGGCTCTTAAATTACCAGCCTTACATGAACCTCTCTCTATCTGGGTTCCAGTAACCACACTCTTCCTTCGTCTCTCAGGACTAGGGATGGTAACAATGTCAACTTGCACTATTTCTTGTGGTTCCCATAACCTCTGTCCACACCTTCGTCAACAGCCTCTTTGTAAATAAACTCTCCTCAAATTACTGTAATATAAATGTTCCATTTGTTTCCTGTTGAAGTCCTGACTGACTCGGAGAGCATGCTGTAGCATAGAATGAATCCTTATAATTTTACTATTTAATAATTTGAAGATTTTGTGTTAATAATGAGATTTAGGCATTTAAGAGGGCTTGAAAAATCACTCTGTTAGTACTCTTGCTTTATGAAAAAACAAACAACAAAATGGGCTTATGGATCTCAAAAGAGTATTAGTTTAAGGTGAAGAAGTGATAGAAGGTGGGGATAACCTGAAGTTTATAGGCCAGTTATCCCATGGGCTAGTGGATTCCATGGGCATCATGCTGAGAAGACCTGCTACAGTTAAACATCCCCACTACATGGAAGATTACTGCTGATATGCAGAGCATATCTCATCAGAGACACTGTCCTTATTAGTAAGCAGAGACACTTAAGTTAGTTCATTATATAAAAAAGAAAGGTCAGTTTGACTTCATATGTTCTGGTTTCCTGCACTTTTATTTCCATTTTCTGGAACTCTTTCATTATTTTCATCTTTGCTGAAATAATACTAGAGTAAAAAGTTAAAGTGGCTTTCATAGCAAGAAACACAAAAGTTCAGATATGCTCAGTGATACTTTAAAGGCATAATTCTCAAACTTTGTGCTTGATGCAGTACCCAAAGAAAAGAGCTTCCTGCAGAGCTGTTTTTAATATGTTGCTGAATTAGTGGATGCCTTTAAATACATTAATAATTAGTAAGCTTCAGTATATCAAATTTTCTTCTTTTTCTAAATAGTTTGTGTAGATTACACTTGCCACTGGCAACCTTGTGGATGTAGAACATAAGTTCCTCAAAAGTGTATACATTTTTTATTTTATTCAATGTAACATTGCTAGGATTTAATAATTACAATATTGTGTGCAGGCAAGTAACCTTTATATTGCATAAAAAGCCTCAAATTCTCTAAGTCTCCTGAGGCAACTGCAATCAGCAACCAGCTTTTGTGCATAGGGAACAATTTGGTGATTTTCCTGATTGATGCATTTCTGGACTTTACTAAAGACTAGAAACTGGTGTAAGTAGATATCTGAATAAGGAAAACCTGACAGATAAGTGTGCATGCCAGGAAAAATGAAGTAGCACAAAGTATGCGAAGTATGAAAGGCAACATTAAAAGGAAGTAAAAGGATGAGATCAAGTCCCTTGGCTTTTGTGCATGTTAAACAAATATTAATTAGGTACGTTTTTGGCAAATTGCCTCTTATAACAACTGCCATCTAGAATCATAAATGCAATCCTCAGTGTAAACAAAGAATATACATTGTATCATTAAAAGCATAGAACCCACAGATAATAGCACTCTTTTTAATGTATAATTTATAACTGAGCACTATATTAAAAATAATTAAATTAAGGTACAGTTAAATGTACATTTACAGAAATTTAACTTTTAGATAACTTTATTTTCTGCCAAGATAACTGGATACCACTAAAATCAATAAAACAAACACAAAACTGTCCTTTACTTCAACTTTGAATTCTGAAGTATTTAAAGGCCACTTTTACTTGCTATTTATTAGAAAAAGAATTATGAATTTTCAAGAGGGGACTTCTGTATGTTTCTTTTAATATTTATTGGATTTGGTTATCCAAATACTTCACTGTTTCCATGACACTTCTTAACTGTAATTAAACTGTGTTCCAAATCATACTAAACATAGAAATTGAAATATTCATGTGCTAAATTGAATTCCTCAAAGTGAACCCTTTATAAATAATATTAAAACATATTAACACAAAAACTATCTAAATTAAATAAGGTCATTTCTATTTATCAAAGGAAGCTTGATTTGCAACCCTATCAACTCCAATAAGGCATATCAGAATAAGCAAATGGCAAGATGAACCTCAATCCTATGAAAATTAAAATCCAGCTCTTTCTTAAAGGACAACAGTACTGCACAGCTACTGTTTATAAAGTTTTAGATATTCAAAGAACTTTAAAAGTCATACATAATATGATATCTCCCTCATGTTTATAAATCAAAGAACTGAGGACAAAATAAACCGGGGAAGCACATAAAATATCTCCTATCTAACCCCCACAAACATACAAACAAAGAAACAAAAATAGAGCCTAACAATACTACTGTAAGATAAAGTTAGAAAAGTGTGCAACCTCATTTCAGAAATGGAATGATAAATAATAAGATATGTACCTAGTAAAGAAAACAAATTAAGAACAGGTACATAAATCTCATGATCACACCCATGAATACACAACAACATGACACCCAACAAGTTCAAGTTGGCCCTTGAAGGCATGAATTACAATAAAATGAGAAAGTATAAAGCTAGGGTTATAGTAACATGGAAAACCTGAGCTAATGTGGAAACCTCACTCCAGCTAAAGACACATGGAACTGTTGGGTAAAATACATATTTAAAAAACGAAATGAATAAATATATATATAAAAAAAAAGCAAAATTCCTAGTTGTAAAAATATAAGCAGAACTAAAAAACAGAACAATTAATACCTGAGAAGCTTAGGCAGCTTAGGGGATTAGCTGGATGTTTATAGGTCCTAGGGTTTAGGGTTTTAATGCCTACTGAGGAAAAAACGATAACCTTAAGCCCATAGCATGAAAATGAGAGCATAGCACCACTGTTAAAGGAAGACTAGAAAAGTTCCTCTCATAATTTATGAGGAGAATGATTGGAATGTTGGTTAACTAGGGTTCAGGGTGGAGAAAATATCCTATAAGAAGAAAAAGTTCCCACATATGTGCTATACAAGTATCAAATAAGAATTTAACATACACTCATAGTAGGGGTAACCCTGAAGGATAAAATTAACATAAAAAACATTTTAAAACAAAGAAACTCCTGGGTCTCTGGGCAGAAGCAAATGTAAAACTACTCTGATATAATACTTCTACAACCTGGGACACATGGAACCTCAATGCTTTTCATACTTCTAAGCAAAAGAAAGACAAGCTCCTAATAAAACAATTACAAACCACATGAAGAAACAATCTATTAAGAGAGAGACATCAGTCATAATGCACAGGAAGATTAGCACATCTAAGAATTTGAGATGGAACAATCTGGAATAAGCCATAAATTAAGTATTTTTAAGATGATTAATGAAATAAAAGTAAGAATGGAAACCAAAAGGAATAAACAGAACATTGGCAAAAGAACTGATTGGTTTAAAAAGTAATTAAATAGAATTCTACAAATAAAACTCCATTAATAGGTTGAACAACAAATGAGACAGACACAGGTGAAGAAAGAATTTTTAATCTGAAAGCTAGACCTGAAAAAATTATCCAAAATACAGCATATATAAATGAAAAGATGGAGAATTTAAAAGAGAGTTTAGGAGACATGAAGGAAAATAAAAAAGGACTGATATGCAGCCAATACGAGTCACAGAAAGAAATATTAAAAATAATATGAGAAGTAATATTTAAATAGATGTTAGTAAATTTTCCAGAATTGAAGAAAATCATATTTGAGGACTAAAAAGATTATTGAGCATGAAAAACAAAAATAAATCCATACCTAGATATTAAAGGTATTTACAAACAAACCCAAATTTTGCTACTCATAACCCTTCCCTGGAAAACTACTAAAGAATGCAATTCAGTAAGAATAGAAATAAGACACCTGAAAAGGAGTAGGATACAAAAGGCAATAATGAACCATGACAGCGGCGAAAAAGAAGAATAAATGTAAATAAAATTAACTACAAACAAGCAATAAACATAATAATGACCAATTGTAGTTAAAAATAAAGTGAAACTAAAATATTAAGTGACTATTACATAGGGAATAGGAGGAATTGGAATTAACCTGTCATAAACTCCTTCAATTGTTTGAGAGGAAAGTAACTATGTTGCATTAGTATTTAATAAATTGAAAAGTGTACCATATTTATTGATGAAAATATTCAACACCATGAAGTTATATCTCTTTCGAAAATTAATCTGTAAAATAAATGCTATCCCAATTAAAATCCTCAATAGAATTTCCCCTGGAAATAGAGAAACTGACTTTAAAATTTGCGAGGACTAGCCAAGCAAATTTTGAAAAAGAACAAGGAGTAAATACAAAGCTCTATGATGTATCATAACTTATAATGCTTCATAAGTCATGTGATATTGGCTCAAGTTAGACAAATAGACTAATAGAATGAAATAAAGAGAGCAGTAGACTCAAGCACACATGGAAATGTGGTTTATGATAAAGTAGTCATCACAAATCAGTGGGAACATGAGCTATTAAACTGAAAGAAGACTATTGGTTATACATATAAAAATATAAAATTTGAGCCCTAGTACACATCATGAACACATAATTATTAAAGAATAACTATAACATTGTAGATTTTTATAATATTAAAGATTTCTTAAATGCCTCCAATAAGGGCCTAATATCCAAAATATACAAAGAACTCATACTACTCAATAACAACAAAAAACAAATGACCCAATCAAAAAATGGGCAGAGGAACTGAACAGACAGTTCTCCCTAGAGGACATACAAATAGCCAACGAATGTTTGAAAAGATGCTCAACATCACTAGCTGTTAAGGAAATGCAAACCAAAACCACAATGAGATACCACCTCACACCTGTTAGAATAGCTATAATCAACAAGACAAGTAATAACAAATTTTGGAGAGGATGCAGAGAAAAAGGAACCCTCATACACTGCTGGTGGGACTGCAAATTGGTACAGCCACTATGGAAAACAGTATGGAAGTTCCTCAAAAAAACAAGTATTGATCTACCATATGACCTAGCAATCTGTCTATTGGGTATTTACCCTAAAGACTTGAAAACTCATATTCGAAAGGGTATTTGCACACCGATGTTCATAGCAGCATTATTCACAGTGGCCAGGACATGGAAGCAACCAAAGTGTCCTATAATAGATGATTGACTAAAGAACTGGTGGTACATACATACAATGGAATATTACTGAGCCATAAGTAGAAATGAAATATTGCCATTTGCGACAACATGGATGGACCTCAAGATAATCATGCTAAGCGAAATAGGCCAGACAGAAAAAGTTGAAGATCACATGATATCACTTATATGTGGGATACAAACCTAAAAGCAACAAATGAAGAGGACAAATGAACAGAGACTCGTGGACGTGGACTATAGACTAGTGGTTACCAAAGGGCAGGGGTTGGGGGATGAGAGGATAGGTAGATGGGGTAAAAGGGGGTCAAATATAGAGGGGTAGGAGTAGGGTGAAGTGGGTAAAAGGGATCAAATATATGATAGCTGAAGGACACTGGACTTTGGGTGGTAAACACACAATGGAATATACAGATGTCAAATTATAATGTAGACCTGAACATTATATGATTGTATTAAACAATGCTACCCCAATAAACTTAACAAAAAAGATTTCTTGACTAATACAAACAAAAATTCATATTTAATTACAGAAAAAATACAAGTATTGGTAAGGATATGGAAAGTATAAATGCTTATTGACTCCAAGTTGGGGTAAACTGATTTTATGCATAGATGATATAGATATAGATAGATATAGATATAGATATTGATATAGATGCTATAGATAGATATAGATGATATAGATAGATATAGATATAGATATAGATATTGATATAGATATAGATATAGATATAGATATAGATATAGATATA
>NW_011889116.1:3794145-3834898 GCF_000151845.1 Pteropus vampyrus
TAGATGCTATAGATAGATATAGATGATATAGATATAGATATAGATATAGATATAGATAGATATAGATATAGATATAGGTATAAGTATAGGTATATGTATAGGTATAGATATAGGTATATAGATATAGATATATTCATTCTGATACATATTGCTACATATATAGCAATATTTAGTAAAAATAAAGATGTACATTTACTATGACCCAACTATTTCGCTATTTTGTTTCTATATATATGCCCTAGAGAAATTCTCCTATTTGTGTACATGTATAGAAATACTCATTGTAGAGGTTTTTGAAAAACAAGACGTTTGTAAATAAAATGTCCACCAGTAAGGATCTACATGTATCAGTGCATTTCCAAATTCCTGGAATTGCCAGTCAAACATAACTAAGAACATTTGATATGAACAGGACACATAACATGGTAGGTTATAGATATTCTGCAATCACTGCAACACAAAATACAATAATGCACTCAAATATAGCACTGGTAATAGAGGAGGAAAATGCCCAATGAAGAACAGTTTACTTAAGTCTAGCCTAGGGTAAAATGTTTCTGTCGAGATTGAGGCAAACAATTATGAGGTAATTCTGTCAGGAATGGAGACTACCATATCATTTTTCTATTTCCTAAGCTTCGGCTTCTAAGTCACCAAATTCTATAGATATGAAGCATTCTCTGTATGATCCTAAATATTTATCTTGACTTCTATGAGCCTTGAATTAGCCAGATGGTTCAATTTGTACTACTCTCTGTTTGTTTTGTATTTGTTTTTAGCCCTATAATGAGCTCCTTTTCTTAATCCAAGGAAAAAAGCCTCGATGTGTAGTTTCTGGTAAATAAAGGACCAAGAACATGGTGACAATCACTACTAGAAACTCAATAAATGCTTGATTTAACTATATTATTTTATTAATTTATTATGTAAATATTTATCGAAGACCTTTTATGTTATCAACTACTATTCTAAGTACTACTTCTTTTTTGTTATATTGTTTCCATAACCCTTCTCATGCCAGTCACTGGGTATAATTTCATGACATCTTGCTCTTACTGTCATAAGAGAAGAAAAACACTGTTAACATTTTATAGATTCCTTAACTCCAGGATACCCAGTACCAGGCAAAGCAGCATGAGATCTTGGAGAATACTCACCAAAGTAGGAGAAATTTATCACCATGACTGGCAATCACAAAATAAATATCAACTCACCACAAAAGAAAAATTATATAATGTATATTGCTTTCTACTCCAAATTCTCTAACTATTCACAACATAAGAAACTTATTTTAATTACCTACCCCATAATCCTGAACAGGGTTGGAAAAATTCAATTTGTAAAGTAACCATGGCTCATCCAGAGCATAAACATAAGTGGTACCTGGAAAAAAGCCAGCTGAAAAAAAAATGGACTCCAATTCTCAGGTTTGGGAAATATACAAATAAATAAGTAAATAATTTTTTTTTCCTGGGGAAAACAGCAGAAGCTTTATGCCAAGCTCTTTCAGAGAGGTTGAATGTTTTGATTCAAGTGAAAAACAAACTGTGGATTTCCTGAGGTGACTAATTAGCAGAGAAAGCAATCCAATTAGCTATGGTTTTAAATAAGTACTGCTTTAATTTATGTATCTCAATAAACAGGAACACAGCAAAAAAATTCAAGTGGCACAGATTCAAGTGCTAATTCAAGTGCTAATATTTCTTGTCATTACACAATTGTAACTGCAGTATTTTCTGATACAAGAGTATAGCGATTATGGGTCCTATGCCCATCTGTAAGCTTTCTAGATCTCTATCCTATTAGGTATGATGCCCAAAGTTTGTGGCTTTAGAGCAAAAAGGGAATTTCACCATAGTGCATCATGCAACATTATCCCATAAGAGCAGTTGTTGCTCCTGCCCCAGCTGGTCATTAGGTTGGGCACTACACAATAAAGAGTATCTGATGTGATGCTCACTCACCCTAATACCTCCATTACCTTATACATGGAATACATATAGGTAAATTAGTACTAAAACTTACATTACCTAACATTACTTATAAAACTTTCCTGTGAGGTGAACTTAATAATCTCTGCTATTCCTTCCAACTCAGAGACTAAGCACTCTTATGAGAGTAGGATATTTTTACGGTCAACTTTGGCCTTTTGAGAGCCCCGAGGATTTTATTTGGCTCAGAACTACAAAGACCTTCCAAAAACTGGGAAAAAAAACCCTCTTACAATGTCTCAAGAGAAATATTACTTTAGAACAGTCCTCTTAGCATAGGAGGTTCTTCAACCAAGAATAACCCAGGGCTAAATGTATGTCCAATTATTTATCAGAGAGTTTTTTATAACCTTGTTATTCATGGACAGAAATTAGAAATGTAAATGAAGTTGTGGCTTCACTTCCCTGTCTCCAGTACTAACAATGGGGCAAAGAGGTCACTAAGATAAAAATGAGGGAATTAAAAGCATACTTTCACCTTCTCCAGTTCTATTTTGAGCTAATAGCTCTATCAGCAAGAGATGGAAGACAAGACTGCCTCAAAAAACTCTTGCTTCCAAGATTAACCTTACCCAAGAGAAATAAAGGGAAACCAAAGCATTAACAAGAAAGAAAAAAAAGAATGTAGAAAAAAAAACAGTCAAGAAAATATGAAATATTTGGAATAAGTACTTTCAGGTTTTTGTCACCTACTCTAAAAAGCCTCATTTTACCATATGTACCCAATGTTAAGGCCACTTATTCTCAACATAATCTCACCAATTCGTACAATGTAGATTGACAATTATTTATAGAGATGCTGACTAGTATGTTTTTAAAGAATGCAAACTACTATTTGTTGTGTGCCTACCACATGGAAAACCCTGTTAAACCCCTTAACTTATATTGATTTGTCTTTCCATATTCATTTATTCATCTAAAATTTATTGAGTGTTTATGTTCTGGGAACTATTCTAGGTACTGGAGATACAGCATGAAACAAAACTAATAAAAATCCCTGCTATAGGAGCTTAAGGTCTGGTTGAGAGAGATAGATAATAAAAATCAAACATAATACAGATAATTATGTAGTATGTTATAAGGTGATAAAAGTAACATGTAAAAATAAAATGCAGGCAAAGAGAATTAAGAATATGGGAAGAGGGTAAGTTACAATCATAAAATAAGATAAACAGGGTAGGTAGGCTTCACTGAGATATTTGGGAAAGAATATTCTAGGTAAAAGGAACAGTAAATACAAAGGCTAGCATGCATGGAATGTTCAAGACAGAGAAGGGCAGTTGATGTGCCAGGAAAAGAAAGAGTAATGAGGAGAGAGTATTAGATGAATTCAGAGAAGCAGACGGGAGAACACCAAGTGATGCCTTATAGACATTTGTAAAGACTTCGGGTTTACACGGGAAGAAAGAAATGTACTACAGGGTTTTGAATAATAGAGTGATATCATTTGACTTAAGTTTTAACAGGATACTCTGGCTGTTGTATTGATAATAGATTGTAGGGTGACAAGACTGAAAGGAGAAAGACCAGAGATAAGCCTATTGAAATAATCCAAGTAAGACATAATGGTGGGTGAGGCAACAATGATTCCAGTGCAGATTGCAATAAGTGGTTAGATTCTGGTTATCTTTTGAAGGTAAGCCCGGAATGGTTTCCTGAAGGACTGAATGCAGTTTCTTAAAGAAAAGAGAGTCAAGAATATTTGTAAGTTGTTCACCTAAATAATTGAGTAGATAGAGTTGTTATTTACTGAGAGGACAAAGATATTGAAAGTATTAGAGTTCAGTTTTGAATGTGGTAAATTTGAGTTGCCTATTAGATATCAAAAGAAACATTTGGTAAGCAGTTGAATATAAAAGTCTGGGTTCTGGTAAAGATAGTAAAGTAGATAAATGCTGTGCTGCCTCTTCTAATGACCACATTAAAATTACAAATAAATTATAGAACAATCAACCTGGAAAACCATCTGAATACTGGCTGAACACAATCCTATATAAGGATATAAAGAAGTGCCCACACTGAGACTGGTAGGAGAGATGAAGATGCTAAACAAGCTGGCCCCACACTCGCATGTGGCAGCTGAGAATCAGGAGGGATATCTCACCTTGAGAGGTCCCCTATGAGGAGCAAGGGGTCCTAATCCCATGAAGGGCTCCCCAGACTGGAGCACCAATGTGAGGAAGAGGAATCCCTACAACATCTGGCTGTGAAAATCAGCACAGATTATATTTGTCCTTGTGGAATGAAAAGCTGCTGCAAATGCAAGTGCCCTCTTTTTCTTTGTAATTAGCAAATTTATTTTTATGATGACATTTGTTAACAAAATCCAGTAAGTTTCTGCTGAACATTTTAACAATAAGGCACTTATATATTTACATTGTATGTTCACCTCCCATACATAGATTTCTTCCTGTCACCACATATTTGACCACTTTTACCCCATCTACCTTCCTCCTCCCCTCTACTCCCTACCCTATAGTAACCACTAGACTATTGTCCATGTACATGAGTCTCTGTTTGTTTGTCCTGCTCGTTTGCTGCTTTTAAGTTTATATCCCACATATAAGTGATATCATGTGATTTTTAACTTTTTCTGTCTGGCTTATTTCACTTAGCATGATTATCTCAAGGTAGATCCATGTTGTTACAAATGGCAGTATTTCATCTCTTTTTCTGGCAAAGTAATATTTCATTATATATATATACTACAACTTCTTTGGCCAATCATCTATCGTGGGACACTTCATAAACTTCCATGTCCTGGCCACTGTGAATAATGCTGCTATAAACATCTGTGTGCAAATATATTTTTGGATATGAGTTCTCAATTCTTTAGGGTAAATACCCAGTAGAGGGATTGATAGATCATTTGTTAGATCAAGTCTTAGTTTTTTTTGAGGAACCTCCATACTATTTGCCATAGTAGTTGTACAAATTCGCAGTTCTACTAGCAGTATTTGAGGGTTCCTTTTTCTTCACATCATCTCCAACACATGGTATTACTTGTCCTGTTGATTACAGCTATTCTAACAGGTGTGAGATGGTATCTCATTGTGGTTTTGATTTGCATTTCCCTAATAGCTAGTGATGTTGAGCATCTTTTCATATGTTTCTTGGCCATTTATATGTCTTCCTGAAAAAAGTTCCTGTTCAGGTCTTGTACCTATTTTTTGATTAGAAGTTTTGTTGTTGTTGGTGTTGTTGTTGTTGTTGTTGTTGTTGTTGTTGAGTTGTATGAGTTCTTTGTATATTTTAAATATTAGGCCCTTATCGCAAGCATCGCTTGCAAACATATTTGCCATTCAAATGGTTGTCTCTTTACCCTGTCGATGGTTTCCTTTGCTGTGCAGAAGCCTTTTAGTTTAATGTAGACCCATTCATTTATTTTTGCTTTTAATTCCCTTGCTTTTGAGGTCATATTCATAAAATCTTCTTTAAGTCCAAGGTCCTTGAGTTTAGTTCCTATGTTTTCTTCTATGCGCTTTATTGTTTCAGGCCTTATATTCAGGTCCTTAATCCATTTTGAGTTAATTTTGGTGTGTGGTGATAAACAATAGTCTAGTTTCATTCTTTTGCAGATGGCTTTCCAGTTTTTCCAGCACCATTTATTGAAGAGTCTTTCCATTCTCCACTGTATGTTTTTGACTCTATTGTGGAAAACTATTTGCCCATATAAACATGGGTTTACTTCTGGACAATTGATTCTGTTCCACTGGACTGTGTGTCTGTTTTACTGCCAAAACCATGTCATTTTGATTATTGTCACTTTGCAGTATAATTTGAAGTCAGGCAGAGTGATGCATCCAGCCTCCTTCTTTTTCTTCAGAATGGTTTTGGCAATTCAGGGTCTTTCGTGCTTCTATACAAATCCAAAGATTTTTTTGTTCTTTTTCTTTAAAAACTGCTGATGGGATTTTGATGGGGATTGCATTAAATCTGTATGATGCTTTACATAACAAGGTTATTTTAACTATGTTGATTCTTCCAATCCAAGAACATGGAATATCTTTCAATTTCTCTGTATCTTCTTCAGTTTCTTTCAGTAGGGTCCTGTAGTTTTCATCATATAGGTCCTTCACATGTTTCGTTAGTTTATTTGTAGGTCTTTATTCTTTTCTTTGAAAATGCAAAATGAATTATTTTTCAACTTCTTTTTCTGTCACTTCATTATTAGAGTATAGGAATGCTATGAATTTTTGAACATTGATTTTTGTATCCAGAAACTTTACTGTATTTGCTTGTTGTTTCTAGTAGTGTTTTTGTGGCGTCTTTAGGGTTTTCTACGTAGAGAATCATGTCATCCGCAAATAGTGATAGTTTGAATTCTTCATTTCCTATTTGGATGCCAATGATCTTTCTCTTGCCAGACTACACTTGTTAAGACCTCCAATGTTTTATTGAATAACAGTGGTAATAGTGGACATCCTTATCCTGTTCCTGATCTTGGAAGGTTATTAGTTTTTCACCATTTAACTATAGGGTTGGCTAAGGGTTTTGTCATAGATGGCCAGAAGCAAACCCACATTTATATGGGTAAATAATTTTCCATAAAAGAACCAAAAGCATACAGTGGAGAATGGAAATCCTTTTCAATAAATGGTACTGGGAAAACTGGAAAGCCACCTGCAAAGGAATGAAACTGGACTGTTGTCTATCACCACACACAAAAATTAACTCAAAATGGATTATGGACCTGAATATAGGGCCTGAAACAATAAAGTGCACAGAAGATAACATAGGAACTAAACTCATGGACTTTGGACTTAAAGAGGATTTTGTGAGTTTGACCTCAAAGGCAAGGAAAGTAAAAGCAAAAATAAATGAATGAGACTACATTAAACTATAAAGCTTCTGCACAGAAAAAAGAAACCATCAATAAGGTAAATAGACAGCCATTTGAATGGGAAAATATATTTACAAGCAATTCCTGCAATAAGGGCCTAATATCCAAAATATACAAAGAACTCATACTACTCAATAACAAGTAAAACGAACCATCCAATCAAAAAATGGTCGGAGGACCTGAACAGACACTTTTCCATAGAGGACATACAAATGGCCAAGTAATATATGAAAAGATGCTCAACATTGCTAGCTATTAGGGAAATACAAATAAAGACCACAATAAGATACCATCTCACTCCTTTAAGAATAGCTGTTATCAAAAGGAAAGTATTAAGAAATGTTGGAGAAGATGCAGAGAAAAAGGAACCCTCATATAGTGCTGTTGCGACTGTAAATTGGTACAGCCGCTATGGAAAACAGTGTGGAGGGTCCTCAGAAAAGTAAGAATTGATCTACCATATAATCCAGCAATCTCTCTGCTGGATATTTACCCCAACGACTTGAAAACTCATATCCGAAAAGATATTTGCACACTGATGTTCACTATGGAAAACAATATTGAGTTTCCTCAAAAAATAAAGAATAGAATTACCATATGACCAAGCAATTCTCCTTCTGGGTATCTACACCAAAATTATGAAAACATTTATTCATAAAAAATATATGCACCTCAATGGTCTTTGTAGCACTATTCATGGTGGCCAAGATATGGAAACAATCAACATGTCGTACAGTAAATAATTGGATAAAGAAGCTGTATTACATATACACAATGGAATATTACTCAGACATAAGAAGGGATGAAATACTGTCATTTACGATAACATGGATGTATCTTGAGGCAGTCATACTAAGTGAAATAAGTCACACAGAATAAGTTGAAAAATACATGGTATAACTCATATGTGGAATATAAGTCTAAAAGCAACAAACGAACATGACAAAGACTCATGGACTTAGACAGTGGACTAGCAGTTACCAGAGGGAAGGAGGAGGGGAGGTTAGGGTGAAAAGCGGTGAAATATGCGGTGATGGAAAAAAATCTAACTCTGGGTGGTGATCACATATTGTTGAATTGTACACTTGAACCTTATTATATTTTATTGATCAATGTTACCCCATAATTTTTTTTTAATGTTGTTCTGGTCAAGATGACAGACTAGGTAGAAGCAGGATTCACCACTTTTCATGACTGCATTAAAATTACAACTAAATTATAACACAAACAACTTAGAGAACCACATGAAGTCTAACTGATCATAACAGCAACATCTGAGGATGCTGAAATATTTACATCAAGATCAGTAAGAGAGGCAGAGATGAGAAACTGGGTTTTTCTGCACCGTGCAGGGACAGTGAGCACAGTTCAGAGGCCCTGCTAAAGGAACCTAGTCTCACACAGGGGCCCCTCAGATGAGGGTTCGATTCCAAGGAAGATATATTCTCACAAATTCTGACTGTGAAAATTAGTGGGAATTCTGGTTGTCTGAGTAAGACAGAGGGTCATGCACAGACTCACTCACATACACAAACCCTGGGCTTCAGTGAAGGATTAGTAGCTCGGGAGGTACAGTAGACATATAGGGAGGGATTAAGTTGTATGGAACTGGAGTGAGGGCTGGAGGGACAGCTGCCATTGTTCCTTTCAATGGGCTCCCCTTTGGGGCAGTCTAAATATGGGTGTCATCTGGCCTATGTTGACCCCTCCCACATCGCTGGCCAATTTTGAATCTACATTGGCCCAATAAGATCTGCCAGTTCCACCTCATGTATCCTTGAGACCCCTCCCCACCCAACCAACAAATTGCCTGAGGCAGGCCTATTGCCAGGCAGCCAGCCCCACACTGCACCTTCCCTAGTCTGAGCATTCCTAGGAAGGCAGAGGCCCTCAGTTCATGCTCCCCATGCATTTCCCATACATTACAGGGGAGACTTTTGATGGAAGCCACAGGTGCCAACCCGAACTGCAGTGTCTCTTGAACAGAATTTTGGGGTCTGCAGGCCCTAGGTGAATGATGGCTATCCTCACTGTGATATGTGAATTTTGCAAGAGCTTATGAGCTCAGCACTAGCAGCAATCTGCATTGGCCTAATGGAATCAGCTTGCTCCACTGCATTGTCCATGGGAAATCTGCTGGCTTTACCCCAGTGACTCTCTGGATCTCTGCCCCACAAACACCTGTACAAACAAAAGTCTCTTATAGCTACAGAGATTTTCAGGCAACTGGCAGAAAGTCTCAGCTCTTGAGGTTCACTAATCCTTTTGCTGAGCCTCTCCAGGGGCAGTACTGGGGGTAATAGACCTAGGCTCTCAGGGTGGTCTCTCCCACTTGCCTCCAGACCCATCATAAGCATCAACCATTTTCAGATGGCTTTGTAGCTCCTACCAGATAGCTCTGAACAATCAAAGGCATTAGCAGACTTTGACCTACACAGAAGCCCCATACAAGGGGTCCGTGAAATAACACATCTGGAGAGTTACATCGGACCACAACAGAGTACCAGCTGACTAGCCCTATAAGCAGCACACCCAAAGGGTAGCCTCAACAGGTACATGAGCCTGCTGGGGCAAATCCCACTTAGTGGAGACAGCCCTCACATAGCAGCTCATAAACAGTGGGGGTGGCAAATAACCACAGCCAGTCAGTCCAAGAGTCAATTCCATGTACTGATGTGCTAAGAGTAATCAAGGATTAGCTACGACAACAACAACAAGAACAACAACAACACACACACACACACACACACACGAAACACACTCAGAATCCCCAGCATAGGTGCTCAGGGAAACCATGCCACTGGGCTACATAGGACACCTAGTACATAAAGCCACCTGGCCAAGACTGGGGGACAAAACAAATCTTCGTAATACACAGAAATGAACAGAGAGAGGCAACTAAAATAGGACAATAAAGATACATGCCACAAATGAAACAACAGAAGAAAACTCCAGAAAATAAATATTAAACAAAATGGAAGCAAGCAAACAACCAGAGACAGAATTCAAAGCACTGGTTATAAGTATGCTCAATGAACTTAGGGGGAGAATAAATGATCTGAGTGAGGACTTCAACAAAGAAATAGTAAGCATTAAAAAACATAGAAACCATTAAAAAGAACCAGTCAGAAATGAAGAATACAACAACTGAAATGAAGAACACACTAGAAGGAATCAACAGAAGACTATTTTAAGCAGAGGATCTAATCAGTGAATTGTAACACAAGATAGCAGAAAACATCCAATCAGAAGAGCAGCAAGAAAAAATAATGTAAAAAATGAAGAAAGTTAAAGAAACCTCTACAACATCAGTCATACCAACATCTGCATCATAGGGTACCAGGAAAAGAGAGAAAGAGCAAGTAATAGAAAACCTATTTATAGAAATAATGACAGAAAAATTTCCAAACCTGGTAAAGGAAATAGAAATACAAGTTTAGGAAGCACAAAGAGTCCCAAACAAGAGGAAGCCACACAGATACACTCTGAGACATACCATAATTAAAATGTCAGAGGTTAAAGACAAAAAGAGAATCTTAAAAGCAGCAAGAGAAAGGCAGATAGTTAATCATAAGAATACTCTCATAAGAATGCCAACCGATATTTCAGTAGAAACTTTTCAGGCCACAAAGGATCGTCATGAAATATTCAAAGTGATGAAAAACAGGAATCTACAACCCAAACTACTCTATCTAGTAAGGCTACCAATTAAAATTGAAGGTGAGGTAAAGAGTTTCCCAGACATGAAAAAGCCAGAGATTCATCATCAACAAGCCAGAATTACAATAAACATCAAAGAGACTTCTGTAAAAAGAAGAGGAAAAGAAACATAAATGAAAATAATAAAATGGCAATAACTAGGTACCAATCAGTAATCACTTTAAATGTAAATAAATTAAATGATGAAATCAAAAGACATAGAGTGGCTGAATGGATAAGAAAACAAGACTTATGCATACGCTGTCTACAAGAGTCCCACTTTAGGTCAAATGTAACAGAGACTGAAAGTAAAGGGATGGAAAAAGATATTTCATGCAAATGAAAATGAAAAAAAATGCTGGGTAACCATACTTATATTAAACAAAATAGATTTTAAACAAATGTTATAATAAGAGATAGACAAAGGCATTATATAATGATGAAGGGATCAATCCAACAAAGAGGACATAACCTTAGTAAACACAAACACACCCAATACAGGAGCACTTTCTAATAGAAAGCAATTATTGACTTACATAAATGGAGAGATGGACAGTAACACACTCATAGTACAGGACTTCAACACCCCATTCACACCAATGGACAAATCTTCCAGACAGAAGATCAACAAGCTAGACCAGATAATTGTAATTGATATTTTCAGAGCATTTCACTTCAAAGCAGTAAAATATACATTATTTTCAAGTTCATACGGAAAAAATTTTCCAGGATAGACCACATGTTAGGCCACAAAACAAGTCTCAACAAATTTAACAAAACTGCAATCATATCAATTATTTTTTTTCATCCACAATAATATAAACTTAGAAGTCAACTACAAGGAAAAAAAAACTGGAAAATATACAAACACATGGAGGCTAAACAAGATTCGACTAAACAATGAATAGGTTAACAATGAGATCAAAGAAGAAATCAAAAGCTACCTAGAGACAAATGAAAATGAAAACACAATGACTCAAAATCTGTGTTTCTGTTAGGACACAGAGAAAGCAGTCTTAAGCGGGAAATTCATAGCAATACAGGCCAACCTCAAGAAACAAGAAAAAGTTCAAATAAACAATCTAACCTTACACTTAAAAGAACTAGAAAAAGAACAGCAAAGAAAGCCTGAATTGACTAAAAAGAACAAAATAATAAAGATCAGAGTGGAAATAAATAAAATAGAGTCTAGAAAAACAATACGAAAGATTAATGAAACCAAGAGCTGGTCTTTAAAAGGATAAAAAATAATTGACAAACCCTTAACCAGACTCATCAAGGAAAAAAAAAGGACTCAAACAAATACAATCAGAAATTATAGAAGAGAAGTAACTACAGACTCCACAGAAATACAAAGGATTATAAGAAAATACTATGATCACTTATATGCAAACAAATTGAATAATCTGGAAGAAAATTTATACATTCCAAGAAACATACAATTTTGCAAGACTGAGTCAAGAAGAAATAAAAAATATGAACCTACCAATTACCACCAATAAAACTGAATTGGTAATCAACAAACTTCCAAAACGCAAATCCTGGACCACATGGCTTCATAGGTGAATTTTATCAAACATTTGAAGAAGAGTTAATACTTATGCTTCTCAAGCTATTCCAAACATTCCAAGAAGAAGGAAGGGTCCATAACTCTTTTTATAAGGCCACCATTACACTGATTCCAAAACTAGACAAGAACAATACGAAAAAAAAATACACTATCTGGTGATATCTCTGATAAACGTTGATGCAAAAATCATCAATGAAATGTTAGCAAACTGAATTTAGCAATACATTGACATATCTGAGTCTTTATCAGTCTGGCTACCACTGGTAACTGCACCCTTGTTCACTGAGACTCTGCCCCACCCAAGTTGCAGATCCCCCAAAGGCAATACCAGTGTTTTTCCATACAAACAACTTATGTTGGCTCATGCTGCGAACTTTCCTAAAATCTCTTAAAGGTTTATGAAACCCAAATAAGCAGCATCTGGCTTCAGCGTGCTCCGTAATATTTGCAGAGCAGCCCCAAGACCAACACTAGCAGCAGCCAGCTTTGGTTTCCTGCTTGGCCTATCAAGGTATATCCAAGCCCAGCGTGTGTGGCAGCCATCAGCAAATTGCTTGGTGACTTATGCCAGGTGGTCCTGGGAAGAGCACAGGCTGCAGCTAAACTTGGCCTGTGGTGGGGCCCCTCCAAGGAGGTCCAATCAGCCGGCCTAGTGGCCAAATTTGGTCTGAGCTTGAGCACCACCCTGGGTCACATTCTGAGAATGACACACTCAAAAGGTAGGAACTAGGTAGGAACCAGAGCCCTATTAAAGCAAATCCTTTTTCATAGTGTCTGCCTTTGCACAGCAGCTGCTTCACTGTGGTCATGGCCAGTCCTCACATACAGTTAGTCCAAGGGTCAATCTTTCCCATTGAAGTGTCAACAGCAACCAAGTTTCAACTACTGCTGAATGCAGTTTGCTAACATTTCATTGATGATTTTTGCATCAATGTTTATCAGAGATATCACCAGATAGTGTTTATCAGAGATATCACCAGATAGGGCACACACAACTCAGACAAGGGACACACCTGAAACACCCAGCTCAGGGGACCAGAGAGATTACACCACTGGGCCCTGCAAGACAGCTACTATATAAGGTCACTCTACTAATACTAGGAGACATAGCAACCCTACATAATACACAGAAACAAACACAGGGAGGCAGCAAAAATGGGGAGACAAACATGTATCAAATGAAAGAACATAACAAAGCCCTAATAAAGGAAGTAAGCAGAATGGAAACAAGCAATCTACCAGATTCAAAGTTCAAAATGCTTGTTATAAGAATGTTCAATAAACTTCAGGGGAAGAGTAGATGAACTCAGTCAGAATGTTAACAAAGAGATAGAAACATAAAAATGGAGATAGAAAACATAAAAAAAGAACCAGTAAGAAATGAAGATACAATAACTGAAATGAAGGATACCTGAGGAGGAATCGACATTACATTAGATGAGGCAGAGTACTGAATCAACGATTTAGATATTAAGGTAGCAGAAAGCACTCAATCAGAAGAGCAACAAGAGAAAAAGATCCAAAAATATGTGGATAGTTTAAGGGGCATCTGGGACAACATAATATCTGCATTACAGGGTACCAGAAGAAAAAGAAAAAGAGATTAAGGAATTAAAACTCTATTTGAAGAAATAATGACTGAAAACTGCCCTAACCTGCTGAAGGAAATGGACATACTAGCCCAGGAAGTGCAGAAAGTCTGAAACAAGATGAACCCAAAGAGGCCCACCCCAAGACATATTATTGTTAAAATGCCGAAGGTTAAAAACAAAGACAGAATCTTAAAAGCAGTAAGAGAAAAGCAATTAGTTACCTACGAGGGAGGTCCCATATGACTGTCAGCTTATTTCTCAACTGAAACTTTTCAGGCCAGAAGGGATTGGCAGGAAATATTCAAAGTCATGGAAAGCAAGGACCTACAACCAAGATTATTCTACCCAGTAAAGCTATTATTTAGAATCAAAGGACAGATAAAGAGCTCAGGCAAGAAAAAGCTAAAGGAGTTCTTCACCACCAAGTCAGCATTACAAGAACTGTTAAAGGAACTTCTTTTAGAAAGGAAAAAAAAAGAAAAAATATGAATAATAAAATGGCAATAACTACATATCTGTCAACAACTACTTTAAATGTAAATAGATTAAATGCCCCAACAGACGATAGGGTGGCTAAATGGATTAAAAAAAAAAAAAAAAAAAAAAAAAAAAAAAAAAAAAATACCCTTACATATGCTGCCAACAAGAGACTCACTTTAGATCGAAAGACACACACAGACTAAAGGTAAAGGGATAGGAAAAGATGTTTCATGAAAATGGAAACAAACAAATAAAAAGCTGAGGAAGCTATACTTATATCAGACAAAATAGACTTTAAAACAAAGGCTATAACAAGAAACAAAGAAAGACCCAGTAATCTAACTTCTGAGTATCTGAAGAAACTAAAAAAAAAAAAATACTTTGAAGGGACATGTGCATCCATATGTTCATTGTATCATTATGTATAATAGTCAAGATATGGAGGCAACCTGGGTGACTATCAATGGATGAATGGGTAAAGAATAGGTGGTACCTACATACAATGGAATATACTCAGTCATAGAAAAGAATGAAAATTTGCCATCTGCAACAACATGGATGGACCTTGAGTATATTATGCTGAGTGGAGTAAGTCAGATAGACAAAGACAAATGCTATATGATTTCACTTACATGAGGAATCTAAAGAACAAAACAAACAAATAAAGTATAAGAAACTCATAGATACAGAAAATATTTTGAAGGTTTCCAGATCAAAGAGGGTTTGGCGGGGGTGGGTATAAAGGATGAAAGAGCTTAAGTACAAATTAGTAATTACAAAATAATCATGAAGATGTAAAGTATAGCATAGGGCATATGGTCAATAATATTGCAAGAACTATGTATGGTGTTGGACAGGTACAACTATCAGGGTAGTCTATCAGGATAGTCTCTTCATAAGTTATATAATTGTCTAATCACTGTGTCATACACCTGAATCTAATATATTATATGCTAACTATAATTGAAAAATAAAAAAAACATTAATAAAAACTCTGTTTTGTTGCTCTTTTGATAATTTTGGATATTCTGAAAACCATAAACTTTTCTTCTGAAAAAATGATAATAATTTTTGAAGCAATATGGACTGGATCTTTCCCAAAGTCTAGGTATTAGGAATTATGTCTCAAAACTACATACTATGCATTGCACATTTCACAGAAGGTCAATAAAAATTGGGACCAGAAAATTCCTTTAGTGTTAAATAAAAGAAACAGCTCAGCTATCCAAATGTCCCCAAATAAATATTATAATTGTTATTTTGAATAGCTTGGATCAATAAATATTCAAATACTGCATTTGATTTGTGTTTCTTGTCTCTTGAAATCTTGTTTTTCCACCACTTTTTATGACATTGACTTTTTGAAGAGTATAGACCTATCATTCTATAGAATATCTCACATTCTGGATTTCTCTGATTGTTTACTTGTGATATTATTCAATCTGTCCTCCATTCCCTGTAACACTTAGATAAGATTCAGTTTGAGAATTTTTGGACATTTCATAGGTGATATTGTGTAATTCATTTTGCCCACATCAAAGCATCGACACAAAATTTCTAGTTATTCAACTATTAGTTATATGAAGTTTAAGCATTTGATTAAAATATTGATCACCAGATTTCTCATTTATAAAGGTCCATTTTTCTCTTTGCAATTTTATATTATCTGTAGGGTAAACTTTAAATTATCTGTGGGATAAAATTTTGACACCATAAGACTTTTTCCCAAAAAGCCTTTCACCTATTTCTTAACAGTTACTGATAATCATTATCTCACTTAATTATTACATTAGAGGTTATGAAATAGTTTTATTTTTAAATTCTATTATTGTTTCTACATTTATTAGCCAGCTTTCTTTCATTTTCTTATTTCCATGAAAACTTTTTTAAGGCTGGAAAAAATAATAGTACATTTATGCTGATAAGAAATATCCAATAAAGTGGAGAAAAGTGATGCAGATGAGAGAAGGAAGAATATTTGGAGTATTAACCTTGAGTAGGAGAATGGGGATTTAGTACACAGTATAGAAGATGTTCTGTAATAGGAGTAGAACATTTTTTTTCCATATTAACAGAAAGCAAGGTGGAGTAGATGAGCACAGATGAGTAGATGAGCTAATAGTTCATGGTTAATTATTCATAGTTTAGAAAGTAAGGTTATCAGCTGAATGTTAGATTAGCGAGGGAAAAGACTGTTGAGCTCACTTGAGATTAATAATCATGAACTTAAAATGAGATCAACCAATATGGTTGTGTTTTTTTCTAGACATGTTCAGCTGTATAGGTGTCAGTATGGAGTACGACAAGAGTTAAGTTTTATTATAACTGTTGTTTCACCAAGCAAGTACAATAAAATGAGATAGTTATAAAGAAATAAAAGGCCTATCTCAGAAAGAAGTTATAATTATTTTCTATGACATTTAAGCTGGACAAGAAGTAAAGATATGATAGAATTTGAGGGACAGTAAAACGGTGGTAGAATAAATGGACTGTAGGCCTTGGTGGGGTTAAAATGTTGTTGGAGTTAGGGTAGTAATGAAAGTGAGCTAGAAAGAGAAGAGTTGGAACTCAGAAAATGGAATGCATAAAATTAGGATTACTGATGAGTTATAGTAATTACTAATGAAAAGGTATCAAGTTCCATAGAGAAACTGTCTTATTCTGAGAAGTCAGAAGGCATCTATGATACTTACTGACTCCAACCAACAGAAACACAGAGTCTAAGAAAGCAGTGGCCTTACCTCAAGCATAAAGGTTTCCTTTTTTATTTTAGTCAATGTACATCAATATCTAACTCAAATAACACAGGGTCCATCTTGACCCCTGATAAAATTCCAACAGAGAAATCGGTCTACTTTGAGCATGGAAGCACTCTCTTAACTCCAAAATATCATTTAATAATAATTTTAAGTGATATAAATTTCTGAACTTTGAAAAGTTAATGAAAGATATAAAAGTGCTTCCCTACTAAGACTTCCAATTTAAGCAATCCAATCATAATTCAGTACCTTGTCTATATAAACATAAAGGAATGATCCTTTTTAACCACGCAATATATCATATCTTAAGGCAGAACCACCTTTTGAATACTTGAGCTAGTTCACATTAGAATATGAAGGTACTTATTTTCAACTTAAAAATACCAGATACTTCTGATGAATGTCTAACTCTCAGTTGTAAATCTTATAAATATATCTACATCATTGTCAGGACTGAAAAAGCTCAAATATTTACTCCAAGGTCAGGACCACAGAGAAAAGAAGAAGTAGTTCCTATTGGTTTAACACAAAAATTTGGTAAGAATACACATTTCTACTTAAATGAAAGGGTCTTATTGGATTATTGCAATAATCTCCAGTTCAAATTGAGTTCAAATATGTCCAGAAAGATAAACATTTACTTTATAAATTGCTTCCCAGAGAATAACATAGTATTCTTATAGTTATATATAACACTTCCCATTTTATTATTTAAAACACAGAAGCATAAAAAATTCACAATAAGCAGAGGCAAACTTTGGACAGGACCTAGGCATTGAAAAGTAATTCTATGTTTTTGCATAATTTCCTATGTTAACCTCATTGTCTATTAAATTTTATATTTTAAAATCCAAAATACATAATAGCTTAACAGTATTTTGATAACTGAGACTGTATAATGCCTTAGCCAACTTTTGTGAAGACTATATACCTAAATATAACTGAGTTCTCTTAGATCATTTAAAGTGATGGATGACAGCCAAACAACAAATATTTACTGATCATTTTCTATAAACAAGCTATATTCTAATGGAAATGGAGTCAAAGTAGATTTAAAATGGCCTCTACTTCAAGAAGTACATCATGTGGTTGGAGCACTGAGAGGTGATCAGGACAAACACATACCAAGTCAAAGAATAAGACAAGCCAGTGTGTACTAAGTTTCAAATGGGAGGCAGAGGGAGGAAATGCTATAGTCGCTAAAAGGAAGGCAAGATTATTGAGAGCTGGCATGGTCAGAAAAGACTTCCTAGATGAGATAAAACCAGTGGAATCTTTATAAATAAGTAACATTCAGAGTAACAAAGAGAAGGGTAATGGTAGTCTAAGAGGAAAAGAAACCATGAAAAATCTCAGGGGATCAATGTGTTTGGTATTCCTGAGGCACAATAAAAATATGACTGTGGCTAATGTTAAACAAATTTTAGTAATATTAAAATATTATATTAAAAATCTAAGTACTAGTTTGCAAATGATGCTTTCCTTTGTAAATTTTCAAGGCCTCATTGAAAAGAACAACTCAAGTCTAAACTCAGTACATAAACAACACTCAGTAAATTAAGAATACCTCTGATGTGCTTTTAACTGGCTCCTATAATTAATTATTGCATACTAATAGACTCTTTTGTTTATGGTAGTTTATTACTTGGTGTAGAATTAGTCTGAAGTTTATTTTTTTTATCAAATTACCTAGTTCTACTTATTAGATCAGTAATCTAATAAGTAGGTTATTTATATCAATATATAATATATTGTATATTTCAAAGTTAAATATTGTTTTAAAATTGCAATTTAAATCTGACTGACCTTTGCCTGGGATTCTGAAGTAGGGGGATTTGTCTCTAACTCAAACTCTCCATCTGTAAAATAAAGGAATTAGAATAGATTCATGGTTTTTAAAACATTTTTTTAATCAATGGAATAGCTTTTTAAATAATTTATTTGAAGAAATAATAGAGAAAAAAGAGTGGACTATATGTTTTCTACCTAAATCATGGGAAGGGGATCTAGAGCTATCTATGCTATTCCTTTTCTTTGCCCTATAGTGGTCTCAAGACATTTCTTTTCAGAATCACAGGGTTCTAGGGAACACAGTTTGAAAAAAAGAGTCCTGGACGCTCCCTAAATGTTCTTGCAGTTCTAAATGTCTTAAATTCTAAGGAAATACCTTTAAAAGATTTAGTCAGTGCATATTAATATGTGATTATATTTTGATAATGATCTTTGGATTAAAAGTTGAAATCTTAAAGAGTTTGCCAAATTCTATTAAATGGATACTTTGTCATGCTTCCTCAGGAATTTCATAAAAGAAAGATTGTAAAAGAGGAAAAATTATATGCCTTCCCTTTTGGCATGTTTGGACCTGGCAGCCCAGAGCACACTCCCCAGTACCCATCATCTTATCCCAACAGAGGTGGCTAGCTTTAGCCTAAGTGCTCTTAGAAAACAATCAATTCTCCATAACTCTCTTTTGTCCTAAAATGTTTTTGTTCTAGGTAATATTTCCTCTAGGAATTAAACCCTGTCTGATAGCAATTAACTTTGCTTAATAAACACTTGCCTGCTAATGTGACAATGAATATTACTGATGAATGAGTGCCTTATCCCATCCAGTTAATGTTTATAGACTAAATACAATATTGCCATTGTGATAACTTTTGAAACTATTATTGGTCAGTGGAGGAGACAAGTTTGGAGATGTAGGTCATTCAATGACTCTCAAATCACAACACGTTGTTGGTGATCTGCTTTTCTTGTGCATAGGGGACCCAGTTTAATAACTAAAATGATTGAATCTTCTGCTAAAATTGTGATATCTCATTTTAGTCTCAGTTTATTTTATTGTCCATATATATCTTTGAAAGCCTTTGTACATGAAGACATGACATCGTCCATAAACAGTTCTCTCTTCTCTTTAATCAAGAAGTTTATATCACTTTCCTTAGTTAATAGTTCAAACACCTAATTTTCCTTTCAAAAATAATTATTTTTCTTTATAAAATCTATCTATGGTGGGTATAGGGGGCCTGGAGTGTAGAAAATAACACGAAACTTCTCAAACAGGGACACAATGTCAAAATAGTTTAGAATAAGGAATCTAAAACACTACATCAGATTATAAACAATTCATTTGAAAGATATGTAACCTATTTTTGGACTAAAGTTAAGCATAATGCTCATTCTCTGTACATACAATCTAAAAGAAATTGTATGAAGGTGGTCCAGAGAAAGTCTGGATATCAAAGGAATTCATCTTGAAGCTTCATTTTGGGTGGGACTAATCTACACCTAGATGGCTTAGACAAATATAACAACTGGAATCTTCATTTTCTCCTAGTCCACAGTCTTTAGTGGAGATGGGTTTAACTCTTGAGAATTATTTTTCATCAAACCTCTTATACATTTACACATGCAAAGTATAGATTTTCCCTAACAAAACCATTCTTTGGGAAGATAATCATTACCTTACTCTATTATTTGATATACTAATGTTTCAGATTATTGGTAATCTTAGGATACTTTCTTTTAAAACATGCCATACAGGTCACCTTTATAAAGAAATTTATTTATTAAACTATCACAATCATGAGCACTGTGTCATTTTACAGAAACCACAATTCAGCAAAGACAACATAATAGCTGCCTTGAAACCAAGGACATTCTGAAAGAAGGTCAGAGACAAAGCCCAAGGGAAGCTTGACAAAAACATTTCAAGACTAAGCTCAAAGAAGCATGGTTTCATATTGAAAAATATTACAAGTAATTCCAGTAAAGATTCTGAAGTAGGTGGATGCTGTACTTGCTATTTCCTATAACTACATTAAAATTACAACAGAAATATAGATCAGCTTGGAGACCCAATCAAATTCTAGTGAACAAAATTCCTATAACTAAAGATATAAAGAAAAATCCACCATGAGACTGGTAGGAGGGACAGAGATGTTAGTTAAATGGGCTAAGCCCACAGCTATGTGTGGTGATCAAGAATCAAGAAAGATATGGCTGCAGAGGTCCCTTGAACAAAGAGGGGGACCAGTAAAAGCAGCTCGCATAACATCTAGCTGTGAAAATTAGCCATAATTCTGTCCATCTGGATGAGACAGAAGGTGGCTGGAAATTCAAGCACCTTTTAAAGAACCCAAGCACAGACTCTCACACTCAGGCACTCGCCCTGGGTTCCAGTGGAAGGACAGAGGCTCGAGAGTTGCCAGAGACATGCAGGGAGAGACAGAATTGTGTGGCTTCAGAGTGAAAGTTGGCGGGAAAACTGACATCGTCCCTGCATTGTCCCTCACATGAAACCTGCATGTAGTTGCCAACTTTCCTCTGTTAAGCCATTCTCCCACATGGCCAAATCTGAATTTTTACTGGCCTAGTGAGCCCAGTTCATGACAACCTGGTGACTCCCGGGGACTCCACTTCACCCAACTTGCACAATGTCAGAGGCTTTCTCACAGCTGACAGGCAGCCATTGTTAGCCCACACTAAAGTTTTTCTTGGATTACTCTCAGGCATCAAGAACCTCAGGCAGGCAGCTGCTGGCATTAGTGAGCTCTGAGAATTTTGCAGAATGACCCCAGGCTTGACAATGGTGCCAAATCTGAATCTGCATTAACCTGTTGAACACTAATTATTCCATGCTAGTGACTTGCTGAGACCTTGACCCACACAACTCATGAGACACCAGAGGTTGTTTTGGGAACCTGCAGGCAGCCAGTATTGGACCACGCTACAGTTTTTGGACAACTTTAGGGAGTCCTAAGCAGGCAGTAACTGGCTTCGGTGTGCTATGAGCCTTTTATGAAATGACCTCAGGCTTAGAATTGGTGTCAAAGGCAGTAACTGGCTTTAGTGTGCTATGAGCCTTTTATGGAGTGACCCCAGGCTTAGAATTGGTGTCAAATCTGAATCTGTGTTAACTCTTTGAATACTTACTCCATTGTAGTGACTTCTAAGGCCCCGCTCTAATCAACTCCCATACCACTGAAGGCTCTATCAGTGGCTAAATCTTATACACAGCTGGTAGGTGATGAAATGCCTCGGGGTTCCCTGGGTCTTTTGCTAAGCTGCTCCAAGCCTAGTACTGGTGACAGCTAGCTTCGATTCATAGTGTGACCTCTTCCATGTTCCTCCAGGTCTACCAAAGGAAGAACTTCAGATTACATTGTAATACCTACCAAGTAGCCCTGGGTCAGTTGTGGGCAGCAGCTGAACTTGACCTGCACAGGAGTCCCTTCTAAGAGACTCCAGAAATAGCAGACCTGGTGGTTAGCTTCAAACCAGAACAGAATACCACCTGATTAGTTCCAGAAGCAGCACACCCAAAAAATGATCTTGGAAGATATCTGAGCCCAATGGGGGGAATCCCATTCTGTGGGGGTTAACCACCGCACAGCAGCTTGTAAACTGTGGTCATAGCCAGTCCTCACAGCCAGTATGCCAGAGGGTCAATCCCAACCACTGACATGCCAACAGCAATCAAGACTCAACTGCAACAGAAGGGCACACACAAAACATAAAGGACACTCCTGGAAAATCCAACTCAGGTGACCAGGGAGACTTGCCACTGAACTCCACAATATAACTACTACATAAGGTCACTCAATCAAGATTAGGATTTGGAGCATATCTACCTAATGCATAGAAACGAACACAGAAAGGCAGCCAGAATAAGGGGAAAAAACATGCTCCAATTGAAAAACAGGAGAAACTCCAGTAAAGTAACTCATTGCAATAGAGGCAAGCAATCTACCACATATAGAATTCAAAACAATGATTATAAGTATCTTTTAGGACATAAAAACCATAAAAAATAACCAGTCAGAAATGAAATATGTAATAACTGAAACGAAGAATACACTAGAAAAAATCAACAGCAGATTAGATGAAGCAAAAGATCAAATCAGTAATTTAGAAGAAAAGGTAAAAAACACCCAATTGGACAGTAAAGAGAAAAAAAGAATAAGAAATGAGGATAGTTTAAGGACTCTCCCGGACAAAATCAAGTGTAACAACATACACATCATAGAAATACCAAAAGCCAGAGAAAACAAGAGGTTAAGAATGCATTTGAAGAAATAATGATTGAAAACTTTCCTAAGTTTTAGACATACAAGCAAAGGAAGCACAGAGTCCCAACTAAGTGAACCCAAAGAGACCTAAATCAAGGCACATCATAATTGAAATGCCAAAGGTTAAAGACAAAGAGAGAATCTTGAAAGCAGCAAGAAACAGGCAGGTAGTTACAAACAAGGGAGCCCCCATAAGACTGTCAGCTGATTTCTCAACACAAAATTTAAAAGCCAGAAACAATTGGCAGGAAATATTCAAAGTGATGAAAAGCAGGGAACTACAACTAATACCACTCAAAATAGCAAGAATATCATTTAAAATTGAAAGAGATATAAAAAGCTTCCCAGAAAAAAAAAGAAAAACAAAGGAATTCATCACCACCAAACCAGTAGTATTAAAAGAAATATTAAAGAGAGTTCTTTAAAAAGAATGGAGAAGATAAATATGAATGATAAAATGGCAATAACTATTTACCTATTAATAATCACTTTAAATGTAAATGGATTAAATGTTACAATCAAAAGACATAGCTTAGTCGAATGCATAAAAAAAACAAGACCCATACATATATTGTCTACAAGAGACCCACGTCAGATCAAAAGACACACAGAGACCAAATATAAATAGACGGAAAAGGATATTTCATGTAAATGGAAATCAAAAAAAAAAAAGATGTAGCAATACTTACATCAGACAAAATGAACTTTAAAACAAAAGCTATAAAAGACAAAGAGAGACATTACATAATGTAAAAAGATCAATCTGACAAGAGTTTATAACCCTTATAAGCATTAATATACCCAACGCAGGAGCACCTACATACATAAAGCAAATAATTAACTGATATAAAGGAAGAAACTGTCAGCAATACAGTTTGGAGACTTTAACACTCCATTGACATTAAGCAATAAATCTTCCAGAAAGAAAATCAACAAGGAAACAGAGGACTTAAATGACACATTAGATCAAATGCATTTAACTGATATTTGTAGAGCATTTCACCACAAAGTAGCACAGTATATATTCTATTCAAGTACACATGAAAAATTTTCCAAGAAAGACTATTAGGCCACAAAACAAGTTTCAATGAATGTAAGTGGATTGAGCTCCTATCAAGCATCTTCTCTGACCACAATGTCAAGAAACTAGAAATCGTTATAAGAAATAAGCTGAAAAGCAAACACATGGAGGCTAAATAACATGCTATTAAACAATGAATGGGTTAACAATGAAATCAAGGAAGAAGTAAAACAATAACTTGAAACAAATGAAAATGAAAACACAACTCAAAATCTATGGGACACAGTGAAAGCAGTTCTAAAAAGGAAATTCATAGCACTACAGGCCTAACTCAAGAAATAGGAAAAATCTCAAACAATCCTAAAGGAACTAGTAAACAATAACAACAAACAAACAAATCCTACAGAAAATAGGATAAAACAATAAAAATGAGTGAAAATAAATGAAATAGAAACTAAAAATAAGTAAATACATACATACATACATACATACATACATACATACATACATACATACATAAGATCCATGAAACCAAGAACTAACTAGTTCTTTGAAAGATAAACAAAATTGATGAATCTTTAACCAGAATCATAAAGAGAGAGAGAGAGAGAGAGAGAGAGAACTTAAATAAGTAAAATCAGAACTGAAATAAAATTGACAAATGACTCCACAGAAATACAAAGGATTATATAAGAATATACTACAAACAATTATATGCGACAAATTGGACAGTTTAGAAGAAAGGAATAAATTTATAGGAACATACATTCTTCTGAAACTGAGTGAAAAGGAAATAAAATCTGAACAGACCTATTACTATTAACAAAATTGAAGACTAGATGGCTTTACAGATGAATTTTACCTAACATTCAAAAGAAATTAAAACCAACCTTTCTCATATTATTCACTCGGATAAAAGGCTCCCAAGCTCATTTTACGAGGCCACCATTACAGATTCAAAAACCAGACGAAGGTATTACAAATAATAAATTCAGGCTGATATCTCCAATAAAAAAGGATGTAAAAATCCTCAACAAAATATTAGGAAGCCAGAGGCATCTAAAAATTGTCATAAATGATAGAGGCTTTGTTCATCGTGTTGCGACCACATCAACGTTGGGATGGAAATAAAGAGCAAACAGCAAACAAAGTCTCCTGGGATTTAGATGAACAGAAGCACTACAACTAGGGAGAGAAATAAGAAATCACCCTGCAACTGGAGGAGGTAAGAGGGGATGAAGACGGGAGGCTGTCTGGTGCTTTACTGCTGAGTGGGACAGAGGCTGTAGCAGAAGGCAGCTGCAGCTCTGAGCACCAGCACTGGATAGGCTGCTCAGGGGACACCAGGGACTTATATGGGGATGCTAAGTTGTCAGAGCAAGGGACAGAGCGAGGCTCTCTCCCAGGCAGAAGTGCTGGCGCTATCCATTGTTTCTCTGTTGAGCCCTCTCCCCTCCCAGTGTGCAGATGCAGCACTGCCAGAGCTGGGATATCATCAAACTGGACAACAAAGAGTGTTCTACCTAGAGGATACCCTGAAATGCCTTCTCCCTCAACTCGCGGCCCCACCCAAGCCACATCCACTTGTGTCCTTGGCGAGTCCTGTGCAACTTGCCGGGCAAGCTCCAAGACCCACCCTGGTGGCAGCTGACCTCGGTTTCTGGCATGGCTTCTTGAGGCAACTATAAGCACAGCATCTGTGGATTGCTTGTTGAATCTTAACATATGGCCCCAGAGGGATACAGGCTGATCTTAAAATTGACCTGCTGCTGAACCCCGTCTCAGGACTGCGCTGCTGGACACCTACTACACAAAGCCACGCTAATAAGACTATGAGACTTAGGAGTGTTTCTTACTACATAGAAACAAACACAGAAAAGCAGTCAAAATGGGACGATGAAGAAGCAGAAACCATATGAGAGAAGGAAACAGATATCCAGGAATAATGGAGTCAAACAATCTAATAGATGCAGAATTCAAAACACTGGTTACAAAGATACTCAATGAACTTAGGGGAAGAGTAGATAAACTCAGTGGGAACTTTAACAAAGATATAAAAATGTAAATGGAAATAATAAAAAGAAACCAGTCAGAAATGAAGAGTACATTATCTGATATGAAGAGTATATTAGAGGGAATTAACAGAGAGGATGAAGAAGATGATCGAACCATCCATATAGAGGATGGCGAAGCCAAAGTCACCTAATCAGAATGGCAAGAAAAAAAAAAGCCAAGAATATAATAATTTAAGGAGACTTTAGGCCATAATTAAATGTAAAAACATCCATATAATAAGGGTACCTGAATGAAGATAGGGAGAACAAGAAGTGGAAAAAGCTATTTGAAGAAATAATGATAGAAAACTTCCCTAACCTGGTGAAGGAAATACACATACAACCCCAAGAAGTTCAAGAGAGTCTCAAGAAAGAGGCACTTAAAGAGGCCCACACCAAGACACATTAGAATGAAAATGACAAAGGTTAAATACAAAGAGAGAATCTTAAAATTAGCAAGAGAAAACCAGTTACCTACAAGGGAGTATCTATGGAGATATAAAGTATAGCATAAGGATAATAGTTAACAATATTATAATAAATATGTAAGGGAGAAGAGGGGTACTAGATTTAGCAGGGTGATCACTTTGTGAATTATATAGATCTCTAATCACTATGTTGTAAAACTGAAACTAATATATTTTGTATGCCAACTATAATTGAAAAAAACTCATTGAATTATACAATGTAAATAAGAGCAACTAATTGTCTATTATATTTCAATAAAGCTGAGATAAAAATTATTGACCCACAAAAAAAAAGTGATCTCCATATCTATGAGCTTGTTTCTGTGGTTTGTTTATTTTTATCTTGTTCTCTATATTCCACATATGACAATTGTCTTTCTCTGTCTGACTTATTCCATTCAGCATGATACCCTCTAGATTCATCCATTTTGTTGCAAATAGCAAGATTTCATTCTTTTTCATGGCTGAGCGATATTGCATTGTATATGTATGCCACTTATTCTTTATCCATTCTTCCACTGATGGACAGTCAGGATGCTTCCATATCTTGGCTACTGTAAATAATGCTGGTATGATCATATAGATCTACATGTCCCTTTAAAGCAGTGTTTTGGGTTTCTTCAGAAATATGCACAGAAGTGGGATTACTAGGTCCTTCTTTGCTTCTGTTATAGTCTTGTTTTAAAGGTCATTTTGTCTGACATAAGTATTGCTACCCTAGCTTTCTTTTTGTTTTCATTTTCATAAATTTCTTTTTTTATCCATTTACTTTCAGTCTCTGTGTGTCTTTTGATCTGAAGTGAGTCTCTTATTGGTAGCATATGTAAGGGCTTTGTTTTTTTATCCATTCAGCCACCCTATCTTTTATTTGAACATTTAAATCATTTACATTTAAAATAGTTGTTGATAAATATGTAGTTATTGCCATTTTATTATTTATGTATTTTCACTTTTTCTTTTTTTTTTCCTTATTCTTCTTAAAAAAGTTCCTTCAACATTTTCTATAATACTGGCTTGGTGATGATGAACTCCTTTAGCTTTTTCTTGCCTGGGAAACTATTTGACCATCATATCTAGATGATAGCATTGCTGGGTAAAGTAATTTTGGTTGTAAGTCCTTGCTTTATATTTCTTTGAATATTTCATAACAATCCTTCTGGAATGGGAGCCCACTTGTAGAAAACTAACTGCCTCTCTTTTGCTGCTTTTAAGATTCTCTCTTTGTCTTTAAACTTTACATTTAATTATGATATGTCTTGATGTGGGCCTCTTTAAGTTCATCTTGTTTGGGACTCTCTGAGCTTCATGAGCTTGTATATCTATTTTCTTCAGCAGATAAGCTAATTTCTTGAAAGAGGTTTTCAGTTCCTTGCTCTTTCTCTTCTCCTTCAGGTATCCCTGTGGCGCAAATGTTGGTACACTTGATGTTGTCCGAAAGACCCCTAAAATTATTCTCATTTTTTGGATTCTTTTTTCTTGTTGCTCTTATGATTGTGTGTTTATTGCTACCTTATCTTCTAAATCACTGATTCTAATCTTTGCTTCATCTAATCTACTGTTAATTCCTCTTAAGGTATTTTTCATTTCAGTTATCATATTCTTCATTTCTGACTTGTTCTTTTTTAGGTCTCTGATCTCTATTTTTCGGTTTTCTATCTTTTTTTTAAGTGTTCTCACTGAGTTCATCTACTCTTCCTGTAAGCTCATTGAGCATCCTCATAAGCAGTGTTTTGAACTCTGCATCTGGTAGATTGTTTGTCTCCATTTTGTTTAGTTCTTTTTTCTAGAGCTTTGTTCTGTTCTTTCATTTGGGTCATGTTTCTTTGTTCCCATTTTGGCTGTCTACCTGTGTTTGTTTCTATGTATTAGGTTAGGATGCTATGTCTCCTGGTCTTAGGAGAATGGTCTTATGTAGTAGGTGTGCTGTTGAGTTCCAGTGGCACAGTCTTCCCTGGTCACCTGGTCTGGTTGCTCCAGGTCTGTTCCTTGTATGGGATATGTGTGCCCTCCTGTTTTGTAGAGCCTTAGTTGCTGTTCACTCATCACTGGGAAAGACTGACCCTCGGGCTGATTGTGATGACTGGCTGTGCCCAGTGAAGGAGCTGTTGTGCTGGGGTTGACCCTACAGAGCAGGATTTCCTTTAGTTGGGTTCTGGTGCCAGCTCTTTTTGCCCTATGAATGTGTCATCCTCAGATGTGACCCTGTGTCATGCTCCAATTAAGTCTGAAGCTGGCCACTGGACATGAATGCCAGGACCTTATGAGAGGAGCACTGATGTAGACCTTGTTTAGCTACAGCTTTTGCCCTGCCCAGGACCACCTGACACGAGCCACCAAGCAATCCGCAGGTGGTTTCCACCCATGCTGGGCTTCGGGGTGCCTCAAGAGTCCAAGCTGCCAACTGAGGCCACCTGCTTCTAGTGCCTTGCTTGGGGCTGCTAAGCATGAAGTATGGGGCACTCTGAGGCCAGATGCTGCTTGTTTAGCTTTCATGAGCATTTGAGAGATTTTAGGAACATCTACAGCATGAGCCAAGATAGATCATTTGTATGGAAAATTTACTGGAAGTGGCTTGGATGGGCTGCAAGTTGGGTGTGGCAGGGTCTCTAGAAATCACCACTGGTGAGTGATCAAAGTTAGCTATGTTGATAGAGACTCAGATATGGTGTCTGTCTGGTTCTGCAAGCCAGGTAAGGGAAGGCTCAACAAGAGAACAGTGGCTTCTTCTAGCACTTCTGACTGGGAGTACGGGGTCCCTCCATTCCTCGCCCTGAAGCCAGGCAATTCAGTTCCTCCTCATATGTTCTTTGTGCCTTTAGAGCTGCTGCCCCCGTGCTGGAGCCCAGAGCGAATGAGTTTGTCACCAAGTAAGTCTCAGTGCAGGCCCCTTAAATGGAAAGTCTGTTACTCCCTCAGCCCTCCATTTTACTCTGCCACAGTCTTCACTGGTTTTCACAGCCAGAAGTGTGGGGACTCCTCTTCTTGGTACTGGAACCTTGGATAAGGACATCAGTATGGGGCCAGGATGCCTCGCTCTTCCCAGGGGACCACCACAATAAGATATTTCTCCCTGGTTCTCAACTGCCACACGCGTCTGTGGGACCAACCCGTTTCATGTCTCCACCCTTCTTACCCATCTCTAGGTGGCTTCTTTTGTGTGTCCCCATTTACAGACTTCTGTTTAGCTAGACTTCAGGCTACTCTCAACGATGACTATTCTGTAGCTTACCTGTAATTTTGTTGTGGTTGTGAGAGGAGTAGAACACAGAATTTACCTACTCCTCCATCTTGACCAGAAGCCCTAGTCAATAATATTTTAATATCATTGTACTGTGTCAGGTGGTTGCTGGACATATCATAGTGATTGCTTCGTTAGGTACATAGATGTTGAATAAATATGTTGTACACCTGAAGCTACTACAATATTGTATGTTACCTATATTTTAATAAAGATCTTTTTTAAATTCAAAAGAAGTAAAAATATAAAAGTACAAAAAATATAAAATAATTATCTACATTTCCTTAAAATAAAAAGTATACATGTAAGTTATAACTCTTATCTGCTTTTTTTATATTTTGATGAAAATTAATACTTGTGATAAATATGTCTAAATTAGAAAAAATGAAAGAAAAATATCACAAGTATCTCAAGTACCATAAATTTTGAAATTACTGCTACCTCACAAATGAAGAATTTTCTTGGAAATAATGGGATATTGAAATATATTTTGTATGCATGCTGCATCTGAGAACTCTACCAAAATAACCTTTTTTTCAGAAATATTTATTTAGAGAAAAATCTCAGTAAAAATACATGCTCAGAAGTTCTTGCTTTATGTTTAATTTTATATGAAATAAACTTATTCAAACAGAAATGAAATATAGAAGATGTGTCAGAAGTAAAAGAATTGAATGTTACTGATTAAATGGAAGTTGGATAAGAAGAAAGAAAAACAGATAAATAGATGCATGCCAGGATACTTGTGTAGTACAGGATTTTGAATATGGAACATGCAAATCTTGTCAATGACTTTCTGGCATTCCCCAGAACATCATGAATCAACCTCATTGCTGTCACTATGCAAGCTATTATATGTGTTCTGCCACTGTTGCATACCATGTATACAGGAATGAAGAAAATCTATCAAAAGTAACAAATTTCTAAGTAAGAGTAGTAATACCAACGAATATTGTCACATTAGAAATCTGATAGGTTCATCAAAGCAAAGATGCTATTTCAGAAACAAGAGTTTCTGCCCACATCTGAGAGAGTTAACACACACACACACACACACACACACACACACACACACACACACACACACGAGTATTCAAAGAACCCCAGATACCAAGTAGTCATCCTGACTTATTCTCTCACCATATAGTTTCAGAAACAATAAAGTGAGATGAGATGACCTAAACAATATAAAGGCAATTCACATAAACAGAAACCAATTCTTACAATGTGGCCACTAATAATTTTGCAAGTATTCTCCATATAAGATTTTTTTATAGAGAGATATGAGTCTTACTATTCAATTGGGAAAATTAGTTCACAGAGGATAATAAATATAACTAAGAAAAAAGTTGCTATTGAGCAAACAAAACGTGATAGTGTTAATTTAAGTCAACTTTCAGGGATAGATCTCTGGCACCTCTGATTATATCTGGTTCCCTATTTGTGATTCCCTCTGATTCTGACCTCAGCTTATCTAAATCCTTCTCCGCAGGGATTTTTTCTCCTCAAGGCCAGTTTCCCCTACAATTCACTCTAGTTCATACTGATAAAAATTTCTACAAACTGTTACTTAAATAAAGAAATAATACACCAAATTTTACTAGACTGTTCTCTGTTTTCAGTGTAATTTTTGTCTCTAGTCATATAAACTACATGGTACTTGAGGACAAGAACAATTTCTTACATTTTAATGTGCTAACAGTACTGTTTAGCAGAACCCAATAAATAGTTTTTAACTGATTGATATACAGTAACACACCACTCTACCTTAAGGTCCATGTTCGACCTCTATAAATTTGGAAGCATCAAAAACCAAAATGCTGAATTAAAGTTAGCTTATATATGGAATATAGGAGACTTCACAGAATCTTGTAATCTTACTACTAGTAAGGACTTCAAGAGGGTATTTGGTCCAGCCTGTCTTCAGGAAGATAGGTAGTTAAGCAAAATTTGTTTTCCTACTAAGAAACAGAGACAGAAACATACAAATCTCACCTCAAGTGTCTATTCCTCTATTCCAATATCCCACCCCTATCATTAGTTAAAGTCTTACCTCTTGTAAATAAAACCTCATACATTAATTTATGCTATCTCGAAATGTTGCAGGATTCTCAAAAAGAGAGACAGGACACTGAGGCTATAAGCAGGAAGTAGCATTTATTGATGCCAGCACCAGCTCAGCGGATTCTTATCCAAAGACTGAGCCCCAATTGTAACATGGCGGGCAGTTTTATACCATTTTGTACTTCCACATTCCTTCACAGCTATAGATATTCCATATAAGAAAGGAGAACATAAGGAGAACATTGATTAGTTGCCAAAGTAAAAGGAAACCAGCTTAACTGTTTAAGCAGATTTTTGGACTGTCGCATTGGCCGGAGAGTCCTGAGGAAGTAGAGGGCAGTCAGGAACTAACTTGTTTGATCAGGACATGGTCAGGCAGGGTCATGCTGCCATAATCTCATTGTGGTTTTCATTTGCATTTCTCTGATGATTCGTTACCTTGAGAATCTTTTCATATGTCTATTGGCCATCTGTATTTCCTCTTCGGAGAAATGTCTCTTCAGGTCTTCTGCTTATTTTTTAATTGAATTGTTTTGTTGTTGTTGTTGTTCTTGAGTTGTATGAATTCTTTATATACTTTGGATATTAACCTCTTATCAGATGTATCAAAAGTGACTATCTTCTCCCATTCAGTAGATTGTCTTTTCATTTCGTCAATGGTTTCCTTTGCCCTGAAAACTTTTTAGTTTGATATAGTCCCATTTGTTTATTTTTCTTATCCCTTGCCCAAAGAATTAAGTCCAAAAAGAAATTACTAATAGCAAAATCAGAGAGATTACTGCCTTCTTTTAGAAGTTTTATGATTTCGGGTCTTATATTTATGTCTTTAAACCATTTTGAGTCTATTCTTGTATATGGTGTAAGAAGGTGGTCTACTTTCTTTCCTTTTTTTTTTTGCATGTATCTGTCCAACTTTTCTAGCACGATTTATTGAAGAGACTGTCTTATCCCATTGTATGTTCCTACCTCTTTTGTCATACATTAAGTGAGCGTATAGACATGGATTTATTTCTGGGCTCTCTATTCTGTTCCATTGATCAATGTATCTGTTTTTATGCCAGTACCATGCTGCTTTGATTACTGTAGTATGATACTTCCAAATTTGTTCTTCTTTCTCAAGTGACTATTTGGAGTTTTTTATGTCTCCATATAAATTTTAAGATTATTTGTTCTAGCTCTCTGAAAAATGTCATTTGTATTTTGATAGGGATTGCACTGAATCTATAGATTGCTTTAAGTAGTATGGCCATTTTAATGATGTTGATTCTTCCTACCCATGAACATGGGATATATTTCCATTGATTTGTATCTTCTTCAATTTCTTTCTTCGAGGACTTATAATTTTCTGAAAACAGGTCTTTTACCTGACTGGTTAATTTGATTCCCAGGTATTTTGTTGTTTTCGATGCAATTGTCAATGGGATTGCTTTCTTAATTTCTCTATCTGAAAGTTCATCATTGGTGTATAAAAATGAAACTGATTGCTGAATATTAATTTTGTGTCCTGATACTTTACTGAATTCATTGATCAGTTCTAACAGATTTTTGGTAGAATCTTTAGGGTTCTCTAAATACAGTATCATGTCATCTGCAAAAAACGAGTGTTGCACTTCTTTCCAATTAGAATACCTTTCATTTCTCTTTCTTGACTTATTGCTGTGGGTAAGACTTCCAATATAATGTTGAAGAGAAGTGGTAAAAATGGCCATCCTTGTCTTACTCCTGATCTTAAGGAAAATGCATTTAGCCTTTCCCCATTGAGTATGATGTTAGCTCTAAGTTTGTTATATATGACCTTTGTTATGTTGATGTATGTTCCCTCTATTCCCAGTTTACTGAGAGTTTTAACATAAATGTATGCTGGATTTTGTTGAATGATTTTTCCGCATCTATTGATATGATCATATGATTTTTATCTTTTGAATTGTTAACAAGATATATCAAATTAATTGATTTGTGGATATTGTATCAACCTTGCATCCCAGGAATAAATCCACCTATATTGTTGTGCATGATATTTTTAATGTATTACTGAATTTGGTTTGCTAATTTTGTTGAGGATTTTTCCATCAATGTTCATAAGGGATAACAGCCTACAGTGTGTGTGTGTGTGTGTGTGTGTGTAATATTCTTTGTCTTTTGGAGTCAAGGTAATGGTAGCCTCATAAAAGGAGTTAGGGAGTCTTCCATCTTCTTAAACTTATTGGAATAGTTTGAGAATATGTTTTAATTCTTCTTTGAATGTTTAGTAAAATTTGTTTATAAAGGCATCTAGTCCAGGATTTTTGTTTTTGGCAAGGTTTTAAATGCCTGATTCAATTTCATTGGTGGTAATCAGTCAGTTTATTTGGGGTGGTATCTCAGTGAGGCATGGGGCCGTCAACCTTATACAGCACCAGCTTTGCTGCCAATTCTGTGACTGCAGACTCACAAAAGTTGCATATCACTGCGATTTTACCAAGCAGTATTGTATCTTGTGCTAGCAGCAGTGATCTGCCTGTCACTCTTTTTCCTGAAATTTGCTCACTGTGCTAGCTGATGTCTGTTGCCTATACAGAATGTGCAACTCCAGATAGGAGTAGGGCAGGGGCGGCTGCCTGTCACTATGCTGCAGGTACTTTGTGGCTTGAGTGGAGCATAATCTCAGGGAAACAAGGCTCATCAGGCCAATACAGCCTCAGTTTTGCTGCAGCCTCTGTGCCCGCACTTTCTCGCTGCAGTCAGAGATCACAGTGAGACCACCTGCTATCTGGGGTAGTTCCACCAACCCCTTTGATCTCCACAAGTAATATTGCAGCCTGTGCAGGCAGCAGGGAGTCTATCCACCACTGATTTCCCCTAAATGTGCTCACTGAGCTAGCCAAGATATATTGACTGCATAAATACACAGCCCCAGAGATGGGCAGAATGGAGGCAGTTGTCTATTAATGGACCTCTGAGGGCAATTTGTAGGTTGGATGGGGGGGGGTTTCAGAGAGACAATGGCCATTAGGCCAATATAGCCTCAGACTTGTCACAACTTCTCTGTCCACCAATGCATTCCCACAAAAGTCTCAGATTATAGCAAGAGTAGCTGCTGTCTGGGTCAGGGCCACAGCTCCCTGCTATCATCTCAGGCTCATGTTGGCAGTAGTGATCTGCCCAAAACTCTCCCCAAAATACTCTCACAGCACTGGCCAAGGTCTACTGCTTGCCTGGAATGTTGGGCCCTGGGGAGGAGTGGTGAGGGGCAGGGCAGGGCAGCCACCTGGCACCAAGCTGACCCAGGTCAATATGTGGGTTGGGTAGAGCAGGAGATCTCTTTAAGTCAGAGCAGCTTTAGAATTGGCTGTGTGGGAGAGATCTGCACAGGCAAGCTAGCTCAGTCTATAGGCTGCCCTATAGGGGGGTCTCAACTAAGGCACAATGACAGCTGCCTGTCCATCCCTCATTCTGGCACCAGGTAATGCATTCTTTCCCCATATGAAGCTTATGTGAGCCTCTGTCCCACTGCCGGTGCCCTGGGTGAGTGTCTCCTGGCAAGAGGGCCTGTGCATGGGCCCTTTAATGGATGTCTTGGATTTCAGTTGCCTTCTGTCTCATCCCAACAGCCAGAATCTCTAGCTCTAATTTTTACAGTCATATTGTTTGGGAACACCTTTTCCTTGGGCAGGGGAGCCTCTGTATGGAGTTGTGTTAGGTAGCTAGTCAGACATGAGCAACAAAAGGGAACAAAGGAATAGGAGTCCAACCTAGAGATGACCCAAAGAATACCCCAATGGTAGTAGAATTCTAGGTACACGCATGCACACTAAACAAAGTTATATAGCAGCCAGGTGTCAATCAAAACGACCTCACTTGCCAATCACCTAGGGATGCCTTTGGAACCACACATCATGGCCCAAATATAAGGCAGACATTCCCACTTCAAGGCCCTTTTGTCCTTCTGGGCTCCCCTCCCTTTTTGCTTTTCTGGGCTCCCCTCTGTATTGCCCTTCTTGGCTCCATTCCTTTTTTTTCCTTCTGGGTTCTCTCTCTTTTTGGAAGCCTGTGGACTTTTTTGCCCTTTTGTGGCCATATTGGCCCATTTATTTTGGTTACAACATCAGGATCATGTGCCTCCTTGGGGCATACTTTGTCTTTCTCTATGTGCCTCCTTGGGGAATTCTTTGTTTTTCTAAAATATATTTTTATTCAAACTATTAAATCTCAATGACCTGATACTCTTCACTGCCTTCATTTGGGGAAGAACCGAGGAAAAATGTTAACTATCTATCTGTGCCATTGTTATCTCTCTCCCTCCTCTCTACCATTGGGGCGACGCCGAACTCTGATTGGACCCAACAGTAAAACTAGGACCCCTCTCTCCTTCAGGGGGGCCTCTGCAGCCTTGATGCCAGTGTTCCTTTGTCACCCAGTATTTTAAAGAGTTTTATTTAATTGGCTTAAAAACAAATTATCACTTATATAAATTATTGTGTATTATAAAACCCTCAGGAATATAGAAAGTAACACAAATGCTTTTAAAGTTCACTTGCGTAAGGAAGGATTAATCTTTGGTAAATAAAAACCAGTTGAAGATTATTGTTTTAATTTCAATAGGCATGTCTTAAGACATAATCATTAAATGTGATACAGAAAAAAAATATTTTTCCAGGGTTTATTTATCAAATTCATGTTACCTAAGTTGCAAATTTGTCAGCAAAAATGTAACTTAGAATGCTGACTAATTTTGTCTAAATTCTTATAAAGTTTCCATTGGTAATCTAAACATAATTGGGAGTAAATAATTTTGATAGATGTAAGTGGAATAAGAGTTTACAGACAATCTTTTTGGAAATAATTATAATTTATAGTATGTGTATTTAAAATAGTTTTCGAGTGATGTCAGAAACATGACAGAATAAGAGATGTCACCAGATCTTTCCCATTGAAACAACAATAAGCTGAAAATCTAAACAACAACAACAAAAAAAAAAACACTCAAAGTACAAACAAGCACATCTGAATAAGGGAACTGCTCATGAGAGCAATCACAGGTCAGAACTCCTGGAATCTGGCAGTAGACTGGAAGAAATAAAGAAGTTGCCTCTCACAGCCAGAGCTCCCTACAGGAGGAGCAGAAGAGAAGAAAGAGTGGTGATTCCCTGAACGGCTCTGCCTGGGAGAGCTGTGTGCTCCATGCAGCAGCAGTGCACAAGTTTCAGGGCAAAAAAAAATGGAGAAATGGGGAGAGCAGAGAAGTGGGGATGGCAGAGAAGAAACAGTTGATTATTATCAGCCATGATTGCAAAACACGAGGCTGAGCCACATGCGCCATCTCCCAATCCAGAGGGCCCCTCCCCCACAATCCTCTAGGACCAAACATTGCAGAGGCCCAGGGGAATCTGAGAAAACACTACCAAAACTGTCACTAACATTGACAGGGACTGAGACTGAGAGTAGTGAGTGTGATCGAATTTTGTTTTTTAAAGGCATTATTAAGACTAAATAAATCAGGGATCCAAGAGGCTGAGATACCACCTATTGGAAACCAAAAGAAAAACACCATCTTAGCAACAGGCTAAAGAAAGACCTTTATATAATAAAACTTATTTCCAGAGAAAAGGAGAACACATTTCCATTAATGCCCAGGTGGAGAAATAGGCTATTAAACACCATGAACAACCAAGGTGACAAGGCATCTCAGAAAGAAAGAGACAAATCAAAAAATAAGCTTAAAGACATGGAAATATGTGAATTAAATGACAGAGAATTCAGGATGGTACTTTGGAAAAAACACAATGAGATCCAAAACAATTCATGTTGACAATTCAAGGAATTTAAAGAACAAATAGGTCAGTAGAATCAGTTTATAGCAAGGAGATTGACACCTTCAAAAAGAACCAAATGCAACATCTGAAAATGAAGAATACGCTGAAAGAAATGAAAAAGAAAATAGCCAGCTTGACCCATAGTCGACCAAATGGAGGAAAGGATCATTGATATCGAAGACAGAAATCTAGAAATGAATCAGAAGGAAGAAGTCAAAAACCGAAATATGCAAAATAATGAAAGAAATACAATAACGGGCTGATACCATCAGGAGTGGAAGCATAAGAATAATGGGAATTCTCAAAGAGGAGGAAAAGGAGCAGGTATTAGAAAGCGTTCTCAGACAAATAGTTGATGAGAATTTTCCCAAATCTAAGGAATGAGCTGGAGCTTGGAATTCAAGAAGTCAATAGAACATCCAATTTTCTCAAACACAAAGGCCTTCATCAAGAAGCATCGCATTAAAATTATCCAAAATCAACAACAAAGAATTCTGAGGGTACCCAGGGAAAAGAAGATGGTAACCTATAAAGGAAAACTCATTAGATTATTGTTGGTCTTCTCAGCACAAACCTTACAAGCCAGAAAGGAGTGGAACTGAACATTCAAACTATTAAATGAAAGGAACTACCAGCCAAGAATAATGTGTCCAGCTAAGCTCTCCTTTAGATAAGAAGGATAAATAAAGACGTTTCCAAACATCCAAAAATTGAGAGAATTCTCCACTATGAGGCCTGCATTACAGGAAATACTGAAAGGGGTCAGCTAACATAAAACAAAATGACAAAAGAAAAATACATTAGGAGCAAGGTGACTAGCAGGCAGATAGAAGCAGAGGAGTCCACCCTTATTAAGAACAGGGCATTATAGAAAAAAATGTCATAGATGATAAAGGCTTTGTTCATCCCTCTGGAGACCAAATCAAAGTTGTGATGGAAACAAGGAGCAGCAGCAAGGAAAAATCACCTGAGACTGAGATGAACACACCATACAACCAAGGAGAAATCCAAGAAATCACCCTGCAAGGACAGAAGGTAGGATGGGGCAAGGACTCGGAACTGCCCAGTCTCTAGCAGCTGAATGAGATGGAGACTGCACTAGCAGCAGCAGCAGAAGCCTCTTAAAGGGATCAAGTCCGCAAGCAGATTTTCACAGAGATGGACCTGCTTGCTCTGAGCACCAGTGCCAATTCGGCTGCGTGCAGGGGGCATCAGAGACTTATAGAAAGACATTGTTGGAGAGAGGGCTGGGGTAAGACTTGCTCTGTACAGAAGTGCTAGCAGTATCCATTGTTCCTTGTTGAGCCCTCCCCTCTACCAGTGTGCCTGATGCAGCACAGCCAAAGCCGTGACGTCATCAAACTGGATAACAGAGGTCTCTCTGCCCAGAGGATTTCCTCCCCCATCTTGCGGCCCAACCCAAGCCACATCCAGGTATACCCTCAGCAAGTCATGTGCTCCCTGCGGAGCACAGCCTAGACTCACATTGAAGGCAGCTGGCCTTGGTTTCTGGTGTGTCCTTTTGAAGCAACTATAAGCACATCATCTGTGGGTTGCTTGCTGAATATTAACAGGTGGTCCCTGGAAGGGCACAGACTTGGACTAAATTTGGCCTGAAGCTGAACCACTCTCAGGACTGTGCCACTGGACACCTACTTCACAAATTCACACTATTAAGACTGGGAGACTTAGGACCTTTGCTTAGTATATAGAAACAGACATGGAAAGGCAGCCAAAATGATAAGACAAAAAAGCAGAAACCATGTGAGAGAACAGAATAAAGATCCAGGGATAATGGAGTCAAGTAATCTATCAGATGCAGAGTTCAAAACACTGGTTATAAAGATGCTCAATTAACTTTTGGGAACTGTAGATGAATTCAGTGAGAATTTCAATGAAGAGATAAAAAACATAAAAATAGAAATAGAAATTATAAAAAGAAACCAATTTGAAATAAAGAAAACATTGTCTGAGATGAGAAGTATATTAAATGGAATAAATAAAGGAATAAACAGAGTAAATAAAGAAAAGAATCGAATACCCTATCTAGAGGATGGGAAAGCCAAGTACACACAATCTGAATGGCAAGAGATAAGATGCCAAGACTATAAAAATAATTTAAGGAGTGTATGGGACACTATTAAGAGTCCATATATCTGTCTGATTGATGTAACTGAAGAAAATCAAAATGTTGAACAGCTGTTTGAAGAAATAATGATGGAAAATTTCCCTAACCTGGTAAAGAAAATGGACATAAAACCCCAGGAAGATCAGATAATTCCAAAAGTCGGAGCTCCAAAGAGGCCCACACCAAGACACATCATAATTAAAGTGCCAAAGGTTAAATACAAAGAAATAATATTAAAAGAAGCTGGAGAAAAACAGATAGTTACTTATAAGGGAACACCCATAAGACTGTTGGCTGATTTCTCAAAAGAAACTATGCAGGACAGAAGGGCTTGGCAAAAAAAATATTCTACAGGGTGAAGATCCAGTATCTACAGCCAAGGATACTTTATCCAGCAAAGTTATCATTTAGAGTTGAAGGATAGATAAAGAGCTTCCCAGACTAAAATAAGCTATAGGTATTTATCACCAACAAGCCAGTATTACAGGAAATGTTGGAGGGACTTCTTTAAGAAGAAAAAACATGTATTGAAAACAGGAATAAAAAATAGCAACAACTACAATCCTATCGATAAATAACTTAAATAGAAAATAAATAAGTATGCCAACCAAAAGACAGAGGGGCTGAAAGATTAAGAATACAAGACCCCTACATATGCTGCATACAAAAGACTCACTTCAGATTAAAAGACACACAGAGACGAAAAGGATGGAAAAAGATATTCAATTGATGGACCAAGAAGGTATTACTGTCAGACAGAGAAAGATAAATGCTATATGATTTCACTTATATGTAGAGTCTAAGAAATAAAAAGAACAAACTAATCAAACACAGACTCACAAAAACAATGGACAATTTGGTGGTGAACAGAAGGGAGGGTAGTATCGGGGACTGGGAGAATGGGGTGAAGGGTTAAAGAAGTGCAAACTAATTTCTGAAGAATGGTCATGGGGATGGGAAGCATGGCATAGGGAATGCAGTTAG
>NW_011889116.1:3834974-3838794 GCF_000151845.1 Pteropus vampyrus
ACACACACACACACACACACACACACATACATACACATATAACTATCCTCTACATATTCATAATGATAACCACATGCAGAAGATTCAGAACTGAAGTATATAACATAAAACAAGAAGGACCAGAGGGAACACCCACAAAAAAACAATGGAAATTGGAAAAAAAAAAAAAAACAGACACACAAGGACAAGAAAGCAATGGAAAAAGAGAGCTACCATAAAACAAAACATAATATGGATATAGAAAAACCTTTTATTTCAATAATCACCCTAAATGTAAATGGACCAAACTCACCATAAAAAAGGCACAGAGTTACAGATTGGATTAAAAAATATATATATATATGCTGCCTCCAAGAGACACATCTCAGTTCCAAAGACAAATATAGACTCAATGTGAAAAGGTGGAAAATGATATTTCAAACAAATGACATTCAGAAAAAAAGCAGGAGTAGTGGTACTAATATCAGACAAAATAGACTTCAAAATAAAAAAAACGGTAAAAAAAGATATGAGGGACACTTCATAATGATAAAGGGAATCATGCACCAAGAAGACATAACAATTATTAATATTTATGCTCCCAAACAGGGAGCCCTGAAATATAAAAGGAATTACTAACAGAACTAAAGGGAGAAACTGACCAAAACACTATCGTAGTAGGAGACCTAAATACCCCACTGTGAGATATGGACAGTTTATCCAAACAGAAAATCAGTAAGGAAATAAAATTCTTAAATGTCTCATTAGACTAACTGGACACAACTGACATTTACAGAGCCTTTCATCCCAAAACAGCTGCTTAGACAACACTCTTCTCTAGTGCACATGGAAAATTCTCAAGGATTGACCACATACTGGGGCACAGAGATAACTTCAACAAAAATAAGAGGGTTGAAATCATACCAAACATATTCTCTAATCATAATGCTTAATGGACAGAAGGGAGGGGACAAATCCAAATTTATCCCTATGTATGCTGAAACTAGAGATGAACTGTAAAAAGAAAGCAGGAAGAACCACAAATACATAGAGATTAAACAACATGCTACTGAAGAATAACTGGGTTAGAGAAGAATTAAAAAGAAAGATCAAGAGATACATAGAAATAAATAATAATGATAGTACAACGCATCAAAACTTTTACATGGCAACAGCCGTAATAAGAGGAAAGTTCATATCATTACAGGCCTATCTCAAAAAACTAGAATGAATCCAAATAAGCAACCTAACACTTCATCTTAAACAACTAGAAAAGGAAGAACAAACAAAGCCTAAAATCAACAGAAGAAAAGAAATAATTAAAATTAGAGCAGAATCAAATGAAATTGAAAAAAATGGAAAAAAATAAATGCAACGAAGTGTTTGTTCTTTGAGATAGTTAATAAATTGATAAACCCCTGGCTATACTCACTAAAGAAAAAAGAGAAAACACACACACACACACACACACACACACACACACACACACACAAAAGTCAGGGATGAAAGTGGAGAAATTATGACAGATACTGCAGAAATACAAAAGATCATCCAAGAATACTATGAAAAAATATATAACACTAAATTGAATAACCTAGAAAAAATGGACAAGTACTTAGAAAAATACGACCTTCCTAGCTGAATCAAGAAGAACTGGAAAATCTAAATAGACCAATCAGCAATAAGGAAATTGAAACAATCATCAAAAACAACAAAAAATAAAAGTTCAGGACCAGATGGCTTCACCAACGAATTCTACTAAACATTCAAAGAAGATTTAATACATATTCTCCTCAAACTCTTCCAAAAAAAAAATCAAAGAAGAGGTAATACTTTCCAACTCATTTTATGAGGCCAATATTACACTATACCAAAGCCTGGAAAAGATAACTCAAAAAAAGAAAAGTACAAACCAATATCTCTCATGAACACAGATGGAAAAATCCTAAAAAGATACTAGCAAACCAAATACAGCAACATATTAAAAAGATTATAAGCCATGATCAGGTGGGCTTCATCACAAGGGCACAGGAATGGTTCAATATATGCAATTCAATTAATGTGATATAACAAATAAAGAAATTAAGAAATTAGAATCATATGATCATATCAATAGATGCAGAAAAAGGCTTTGACAAGATACAGCATCAATTTATGATCAAAAAACTTAACAATTGGTATAGAAAGAAATTACTCTAACATAATGAAGGTCATCTATGACAGACTCTCTGCCAACATTATACTGAATGATGAAAAACTAAAAACCTTCCCTCTAAGATCAGGAACAAGAGAAGTCTGTCCACTACCACCGCTATTATTCAATATAATATCAGAGGTCCTAGCGATTGCAATCAGGCAAGAGAAATATATAAAAGGCATCCAAATAGGAAACAAAGAGGTCGAAATGTCATCATTTGTGGTTGACATGATTCTCCATATAGAAAACCCTAAAGATTCCACAAGATCACTACTAGAAATAAGCAAATACAATAAAGTTTCTGAGTACAAAATCAATGTTCAAACATCCATAGCGTTCCTATACTCTAATAATGAAGCATCAGAAAAAGAAGTGGAAAAAATAATTCGTTTCATCATTGCAACAAAAAGAATAAAATACCTAGGAAAAAATCTAACAAAACAGGTGAAGGACCTATATGATGAAAACTATAAGACCCTATTAAAAAAAATTGAAGAAGCAAAAAACAGAAAGATAATCCGTGTTCATGGATTGGAAGAATCAACATAGTTAAAAAGATCTTATTATTTAAAGCATTATACAGATTTAATGCAATCTTCATCCAAATCCCATCAGTATTTTTAAAAAGAAACAGAACAAAAAATCATCAGGTTCATTTGAAGCACAAAAAACTCTAAATCACCAAAGCTATTCTGAGAAAAAAGAACGAAGATGGAGGCATCATTTTGCCCAACTTCAATCTAAACTACAAAGTGACAATAATTAAAATGGCATGATTTTTGCAGAAACAGACACGCAGGTCAGTAGAACAGAATCGGGAGTCCAGAAGTAAACCCTTGTTTATATGGGCAAATAATCTTCAACAAAAGTGTCAAAAACATACAGTGGAGAAAGGAAAGCCTCTTCAATGAATGGTGCTGGGAAAACTGGAAAGCTACCTGCAAAACAATGAGACTAGACTGTTGTCTATCCCCACATACCAAAATTAACTCAAAATGGATTAAGAACTTGAATATAAGACCTGAAACAATAAAATGCATAGAAGAAAACATAGGAATGAAACTTATGGACCTTGAACTTAAAGAGGAGTTAATGAATTTGACCTCAAAGGCAAGTTAAGTAAAAGCAAAAATAAACAAATGGGACTACATCCAATTAAAAAGCTTCTAGATAGCAACAGAAATTGTCAACAAAGTAAACAGACAACCACCCGAATGGGAAAAATATATTTGCAAGCTATGCCTCCGATGAGGGCCTAATATCCATAATATAAAAATAACTCATACAAGTCAATAACAACAAAAAAAGAAACAATCGAATCAAAAAATGGGCAGAGGACCTAAACGGATACTTCTCACAAGAACACATACGAATGGCCAACAAACATGAAAAGATGCTCAACATCTCAAGGTATCATGGAAATGCAAACCTAAACCACAATGAGATACAACTTCACACATGTAAGAAGGGCTATAATCAACAAGGCAAGAAATAACAAGTGTCAGAGAAGTTATGGGGTAAAAAGAACCCTCATATATGGCTGGTGGGACTGCAAATTGGTACAGCCACTATGGAAAACAGTATGGAGGTTCCTCAAAAAACTAAGAATTGATCTACCATATGATCCAGCAATCCCTCTACTGA
>NW_011889116.1:3838904-3892756 GCF_000151845.1 Pteropus vampyrus
GTACATATATACAATGGAATATTACTCAGCCATAAGAAGAGATGAAACACTGCCATTTGCGACAATGTGGATGGGCCTTGAAATAATCATGCTAAGCAAAATAAGCCAGAAAGAAAAAGTTGAAAACCACATGATATCACTTATATGTGGGCTATAAACCTAAAAGCAACAAACAAACAGGAAAAACAAACAATGACTCATGGACATGGACAAAAGAGTAATGGTTACCTTAGGGGAGGGGAGGAGGAAGGAGGGGGGAGGTAGATGGGATAAAAGGTGTCAAATATGTGATGACAGAAAGAAATCTGACTATGGGAGGTGAACACACAATGATTATAGATGATAGATAGATAGATAGATAGATAGATAGATAGATAGATAGATAGATAGATAGATAGATATAGATAGAAATAGATATACACATATACATATATGTATGTATGTATATATGTCTTACTATTAAATTGTACACCTGAAATTTATTAGATTTTGTTTACCAATGTCCCTATAATAAAATTCGTTAAAAAAATAAAATAAAATAGTTTTCAAAACCATTTTGGTAACTTGAAACTTTAGAGCATTTTTTAAGTTAAACAAAGAAAATTTACTGAATATCTAGATCATTTCCTAATGTTATAAAATGCAAAACAATTACTCGGTTTATCTACTTTTGCATTCTTATTACAGAAAAACTAAAGATATTTGGGCCTGTTAGTAAATGTGTGTAGACAAAAAAAAATCCACATACTAAACCTGGCAAGCTCAGGGAAGGCCAGCAATGGTGAGCCCTACAAACTCAGAGACTGAAATTAACCACATAGTGATGTGGGACAGGGCAAATTTCCCCATGTGTCGGGTAAGCCAAGTCCTGCATTGAGACAAAAGGGTCCTTTGGCAGAGAGTGTAGAAAAAATTTAACACACATGCCAAAGTTGGAATCAAAAGGAAAGTTTATTAGAAAAGGGGTAACAGTCAACAGACAGTGTGATCTCTCAGAGGCAGAGAGTGAGAGGGACCCTGAGTGTTCAGGGAATTCAGTTTATATAACATTATTTAGTTCCCTTTTCTCTTGATATGGACATACAGTGAGGAAAGGCGAAGGGGAAGAATATGTAACCTAAAGGCCTACTGGCAGTTCCCAGCCTTTAATCCATAGTTCCATATGATTTTAGCCATAGAGAATGAATAATTTGATTTGTGTAGGGAAGCCACTTAAAAGACTCTCATGTTCCTATTTCCCCTTCCACAGGTATGAGAAATGGTTTGTTATCAATCCCAGCAGACATCTTCCTTTATTCTGCAGATGTCCTCCTGGCCTGGCTGCAGGGCTATCAGCATATTTCAGTTTCTGAATGTAGCTTGATTAACATTTTAATTCTCTTGCCTCCTCCCTACATTAATAGGATAGTCAGAACATAAAAATTCCTAACTAAAAGCAGGTTATGGAGGATAGCCACATCCTGAGCCTGTAGCTTTCTTGGCAAATGTCAATCTTTACCTTAAGTGAGTCTGTCCATTGTCTTTTTGCATCTAAGATAACATATCCTTGGAATGTCAGAGTAATTCATTTTTTTCCCAGACCTCTTAGGGCACAACCCACTGCACCAGAGCACAAGACCACAAAACCCCTCAGAGTTATCTTGTCCCCCACATATCATCTCTATATGCTATAAATGTTAATTATTAACTCCTATACCCAGCACTATAAAAGAAGTATGTGTCCTTTCATTTTACTTTGTATCCAATCCCAGGGATTTTCCCACTTTGCTTTCTCCTGCTGCATTAATCTATTACCAAAAAATTTCATGTAATCTTCCTTACACCTCCTCCTTTGATTCTAATGTATAAAATAAGATGTAAAACTGCCATTCTCTGGAGTATTTTCTTAATCCATTGAGATTTTACTTTCAGCCAATTGTCGTCAGATTTGTTGTGGGATTCTCGAACAGAGAGACAGGATACTGAGGTTATAAATAGGAAGCAGCGTTTATTGATGCAGGCAACAGCTCAGTGGATTCTTACCCAAAGGCTGAGCCCCAATTATAACATAGCAGGCAGTTTCATACAGGTTTGTGCTTCCGCATTCCTACACAGCTATAGATATTCCATATAAGGAAGGAGAACATAAAGAGGACATCCATTGGGTGCCAAACTATAAGGAAATTGGCTTAATCATTTAAGTAAGTTTTCGGACTGCTGCATCAGTCGGAGTGTCCTTGGAAGGGGCAGGGAGTGCAGTCAGAAACTAACTCTTTAGAGCAGGAAATGGTCCTGGCAGGGTCAGGCTGCCACAGTTGGGTTCAAATAAACTCATTAAAATTCTTACATCAACATTTGTTTGTTTGTTTGTTTTTTCAAATCGAAAGGCTGTGCAATTTTAAAAGGCAGATGTTTCTAGAAATTATAAAATATTTCATAAATTTGTCAATCTAAAAAATACTGATGTAACAATTGCTTACAATTATTCACAATTGGTTACTACTTAGTTTTCACTAGAAAATTAAAAATTTAAGGGTTAAGAATTCTACTATATGTGATCGAAACTACTAGAAAAAAGGGAAACATCTCTATACAAAAAAAAAGAAAGCGTGAGGAATGCAGATGCATTTTTATTGAGGAAAAAGAAAATTGTAGAAGGTTTGTGGGAAAGAAATCTTTGGAAAGAAATTTTATGGTGGTCAGGACTGGCTATTAATTGGAATGGATTTATTTAAGAAAATGAGTTTTAATATCAAAAGTAAACTGGTGCAAAATTAGAATTTTTTTTTTCTGTTAAAAGATAAAGTTTTCTTGGACTATTAGTCTGCTCTTGATAAGAGATTATGAAAGGTTTTTCCTTGCGTTTTGGATAATCTGGCTAGAAAACAAAAATTCTGTGTTTTATCAAAATAATCCTGTGTTTTCCTTATCAGGTCTTTTGATTACTTAAGAAAATGAAAACTTATTGAATATTTAATCAATATTAAAATAGCTATGTTTTGCTGACAACTATGTAACATTCTGTACTTGCCTTTAACATCTTCTCTTGTCACTTTGGTTAAATGGATAACTAAGTATTGTTTCACAGTGACCTACTATAATATTTGATCAAGTGTTTTAGAGACCCCTTTGATATTTTTGACAAACACCTCCAAAATCAAATTTTAAATGAAGTCTTTTTATTCCTGAACTAACTTCAAAATTTTACAGAGGGTTCCTAGAACATGTCAAGGGATCTGTTCTCTATCTTTATAAAATGGGAGATATTTAAACTAATTAGACTTATTTAACATGTTAAATTGCATGGGAAGCATTGTCAGATAAAAAAGTAATACTAATCCTTCTTTATGTTATGTCTGTATAAGTAAATGTTATGTGTGACAGAAAATCTATGAAATTCCTAGAAATCTGATATGATACCAAACCTGGTATAATGCCATCACTCATAATTCTAGTTATTACCTTAGAATATTGTGTTACAGAAATAACCAAATTTCCTTCTCACTTCCATTACTGTGATTCCTCATTAGATTTTCAACAGTGAGCAACGAATAAATAACCTTACTGTTACTTTCTGACCATCTGAAATCGCTGTCAACAAAACTGAGGATCACATGAAAAGGATTAAATCTGAATATCAGGGAAATGTTCTAGCTGACTTTCATACAAAGGCAGTGCAACTAAATCTATAAAGATTGTGGCACATGTGGATAAAGCCCATTCTGCTCCTTCAAAAAATCACCTCTTATTACCAGACTTTTCCTATCCTAATGTCCTTGTAACATGGCAATAGACTGCTCCTGAATTAGCAGTTAAGATGACTAAACTATGGATGTAAATTAAACAAACATTCAGGGCTATGGGAAATTCAAGACAGTCACTTGGTTCTTCCGAGTTCCCTGACACACTCCATTTTTCAGTTTTCGCATTCCTTTATCCAACATAGTACATTAAAGATTACTTAAATTATGAATAGACACTGCTATGGCCAACACCACTGATGCACCCAGATTAACGCTTCTGGTGAAGTTGAAACTCAATTACATAAGATCACTGAGCAAGCCACTCTACTCAAAATGATGACTCCTTCAACAGGCTCTTTCTTTCACTTATTTAATTTTGATTGGTTTAAGTCTTGGGGACCATGGCTCTGAAATGCACTACAAACTTTGGGAATTATCCTGCTTATAATTATGCTATTAATCTCACTGGCACATTGAATACTGCTAAAAAGCTTTAAGAGAATGTTCACAGTTGCTGACGACTGGGAAAATCATGTCTCTAAGACTAGAACATTAAAAAAATAATAATAAACAAAGAGAATGATCAATCTAAAGATTATGAGCTTGAAACTGTGATTTATGAATGTCACAGGGATTAATAAAACACCATGACCTGTAGATATCACATCAAGGATCAACAAAGCTCTGAGAACTACAGAGTGGTAGCTGAGAATGTCAATAATGCTTTAAATTTTGATCACATCTCTCAGTTAGGCTGAGTTTGATTTAAAGCAGGGAGCTGGTAAAAAAGAAGTAACAGGTCCTTGCTAGATGGTATGCTGCCCAATTCATGAATTGCTCAATAAAGTAAATTAGATTTTCAAATTTACTTTATTGAATCTTTAATATCCACAATGCCTTCTTTGAGAAAGCTACATTCATTCCAAATTAACTGTATTCAATCAAAAGCATTTAGGAGCTAGTAAGCTATTTTCTAAGTCCTCATTCCTTGCCAAAGTGTTTGTGGAAGCACATGTTGAGAGGGAAGTGTCAGAAAATGATGGAGCTTCAGTAAGTTTGGGTCTCTAGTTAATGATCAGAACTTTTCTACCAATCTATAATGTAGTTGTAGCATGAACAAGAAATAAATAACTGCTGTTTTAAGCCAAAGAAATTTCCAGGTGTTTATTATCACAACATCACCTCGCCTATCCTGACTTAAAGAGTAGAGTTTGTCTTAAAAATAAGTAAAAATTTGCATAAATGGATTTTTAAAAATAATGCTGGAAAATTAGACACAACATAAAATCTCCACAATATAGTTTTAAATTACATATAGTTAATACTATATAACCATTAAAAGTGATATTGTAGACATATATTTACTGACAAGGAAAGGTATTTAAAATATAACATTGAGTGAATATAACAGGTATTAAAAACACATACACTATGATTCAATTTTTGTTACAAATACATACATACATATGTGTGTGTGCTAGCATTGGTTATCACTGTTGATGATTTTATAGTGATTGTTTTCATCTTTCGCTTTCTGAATTTTTTAATTGTTCAAAATTAATATGTATTACAAGTATAATAAAAACAAAATAAAACATTAATTTTTAAAATAAGACTCAATTACACAAGATGATAAAAACTAAAGACCTACCATAGATTGTAGTGATGGTTTCACAAGTGTAAATTTATCTCTAAACTCATAAAGTTGTATACATGAATTATTTACATTTTTTATATGTTATAAACAAACAAATATAGATATATATAATAGAATAAAAAACAATCCAAAAGGAAAAAAAAAAAGAGAACCAGGTCACTAGTTATTCAAAGGCCTCATTGAAGTTGATTCATTTTAAGAAACTAAAAATTTTATTTTGCCACTATGACTAGGAAGTAAATTCTATCTTCGCCTAGTTTAAGGAAAGGTAAAAATAATTTTTTTAAAAAGACACTTCAGATAATATGGATCTTCAGCATAAAATGGACAAGTTTGATTTATTTTCTTTCATTTTCCTAGCAGATAGGCAGCTGTCCTATTACTCACAAACCTTCCGTTACAAAGAGAAGATTCAAGCCAAGACCCTGAGGGATTACTTTTAATCATTTATGGTGAACTCTGGGGAAGAAGAGAGAATATTGTTATGCAACTCACAGAAGCACTTAACCTTCTCTTTTCAACTTCATTTTGGCTCTACCACTTCAATTTTCACAAACTAGCTGCACTTTGAAAGGTGACTCTAATATAAAAGGCATTTTTAATTAATTTATTTATTTTTAACATGAAAATATCAAATTTATTTTCAAAAACTACAAGAAAAAAGAGTACTAATTTGAATTTACATTGCAATAAACATTAACAATAAAACATATGTTTTATTTGTCTCAATTTAACTTCCAACCAATGTGGCATCCAGAAGAAGGGAAATATTTCTGACCTTTGGTCTACAGAACCTGAAACTTGACATGAAAATATCTGAGATGTGTGCAATCTATTAACGGGCATAAAAAATTTCTTCTACATAAGATAGGTATACCACTGAATGCCCATATTAGAATTACTAGGACTCCTATTATTGTCACAATGCCTCGCTACCGATTTTCATAGGGGAGAGCCAATACACATCCAAAAATAGGACATGTTATAGTATCGGTTCATTTGTACCTGTGAGCAATTTGTTTAATACTTTTATTTACCATGACTACCACCTCAAAAATCAGCAATGCCAAGAAAATCAATATACTATAAAGAAGTTTATAGACTGAGAATGTCTAAATTCAACAAGAGTCACAATTGGAAATATTCAATTTTAACAAGAAAAATCACCTAATCTTGCAACACTTAAACATCTGTGTTTAGCTTGGATAGCTAAGGTAAAAAGAAAAAAGTATAACAGTTATTCAAAAAACATTTATTGAGTATCTACTATGTACTTGTCCTCCTGGGTTCTTACAGAAGAAAATACAAAGCAATGATAACTATGAATCAAAATATGTACAAAGCATTCTAGGTCTTTGGAGATAGAAAATTTATAAGTGAGGAGCAGATTATAGTGTATAAACATTACTTCGTTAGCACTATGAAGAACAGGTCGAAGAAATGAAAGAATAAAATCAGAGAGACTGAGTGAGAAAACTATTGCAGGAGAAAACATATATCAACATAATAAAGGCTACATATGACAAACCCACAACTAACAACATAACCAATGGTAAAAAGGTAAAGTGTTTTCCTTCAGATGAAGAACAAGAAAAAGAGGATTACTTTCATCACTTCTATTTAAAATAGTACTGAAAGATGTAGCCACAGCAATCATTCAAGAAAAAGTAATAATAAAACACATCCAAATTGGAAAAGAAGGAAAATCATAATTATTTGCAGATGACATGATATTATATGTAGAGAACTCTAAAGAGTCCAGTAAAAAATTATTAGAACTGATAAATGAATTCAACAAAGTACCAGGATGCAAAATTAATATTCAGAAGTATGTTACCAATGAAATAGCAAGCTTGAGAACTAGTGAACTAAATGGAGGAAATGATCACTGATATAGAAGACAGAAATCTAGAAATCTAGAAATAAATCAGAAGAAAGAAGATAGAAACCTAAGAATAAAAAATAATGAAAGAGAAATATAAGAACAAGCTGATGCCATCAGGAAAGGAAACATAAGAATAATGAACATTCCAGAAACGGAGGAAAAAGAGCAGGAATTAGAAAGCATTTTCAGACAAATAGTGACAAGAATTGTCCAAATCTAGGGAATGAGCTGGAGCTTGGAATTCAAGAAGTAAACAGAACACCCAATGATCTCAACCCAAAAAGGCCTTCTCAAAAATATATTGTATAAATTATAAAAATCAATGACAAAATAAAAAAAGAAAAGAAAAAAAAATCAATGACAAAAAATTCTCAGGGCAACCAGAGAAAGGAGATGGCAACCTATAAAGGAAAACATATTAGATTATCTTCAAACTTCTCAGCACAAACCTTACAAAGCAGAAAGGAGTGGAATTAAGCATTCAAACTATTAAATTAAAGGAACTAGCAGCCAAGAATAAAATATCCATCAAAGCTCTCCTTTAGATATGAAAGAGAAATAAAGACCATTCCAGACATCCAAAAATTGATAGAATTCTCTACTATGAGGCCTGCATTACAAGAAATACTGAAAGAGGTCAGTTCACCTAAAACAAAATGACAAAAAAAAAAAAACATAACTAAAAGTAAGGTGACTAGCAGGCAGATAGAAGCAAAGGAGTGCAATCTTCACTAAGAACAGGACATGATAAACTTAAACAATGAAAAGAGATTTGCTACAGCAAGATAGTAATGAACATTAAGCATACATAGGGACAAATTGAGACAACAATGACAGAAAGGGGGAGGATTCAAACATCCAAATTCGCAAAGGGGGATGGAAATAAAGCAAGCACAGAAGAAAATAGACAACTGTACATATAAAACTATTATTTACATATTTGTAATGGTAACGGCATGCCAAAGATTCAGAACTGAAGTATATAACATAAAACAAAAACAATCAGAGGGAAAACTTGCAAAACCAACCAAAATACAAAAATGAAACCCACAAGGACAAGGAAGCAATGGAAACACTGAAGTACCAGAAAGCAAAAGATAAAGTGCCTATAAGAAGACCTCATATTTCAATAATTGCCCTAAATCTAAATGGACCGAACTCACCAATAAAAAGGCACAGAGATGCAAAAGGAATCAAAAGACAAAACTCAACCATATGCTGCCTCCAGGAGACACATCTCAGCTCCAAAGACAAATATAGACTCAAAGAGAAAGGGTAGAAAATGATTTCAAGTAAATGGCATTCAGAGAAAGACAGGAGTAGCAGTACTAATATCAGATGAAACAGACTTTGAAATACAAAAGGTAAAGAAAGATACCGAGGGACACTTCATAACGATAAAGGAACGATGCCCCAAGAAGAGAAAACACTTAGTAGTATCTATGCTTCCAATCAGAGAACCCCGAAATATATAATGCAATTACTAACAGAAATAAAGAGAGAAACAGACCAAAACACTATCATAGTAGGGAAACTAAATACCTCACTGCCAGATATGAACAGATCATCCAAACAGATAATTATACTAACAGGACATAATTGACATTTACAGAGCCTTTCATCCCCAAGCAGCTGCTTACACATTCTTCTCCAGTGCACATGGAACATTCTCAATGATTGAACACATACTGTGACACAGAGATAGCCTCAACAAATATAAGAGGGTTGAAATCATACCAACCATATTCTCTGATCATAATGCTTCGATGCTGGAGATCAACTGTAAAAAGAAACTAGAAAGAACAACAAATACATGGAGATTAAAGAACATGTTACTGAAGAATGACTAGGTCAGTGAGGAAGAAAAACAGAGATGAAGAGACACATAAAAAATAATAATGATAGTATAACATATCAAAACATTCGAGACACAGCAAAAGCGGTCATAAGAGGAAAGTTTATATCATTACAGGCCTATCTCAAAATACAAGAATGACCCCAAAAAAACAACCTAATGCTTCATCTTAAAAAACTAGAAAGAGAAAAACAAATGAAGCCTAAAATCAACAGAAGGAAAAAAAAATCAAAATTAAAGCAAAATTAAATGAAATTGAAAACAACAACGATGAAAAAAAACAATAGAAGAAATAAATGCAACGAAGAGCTGGTTCTTTGAGAAGGTTAATAAAAGTGACAAACCCTTGGCTAGACTCACTAAAGAAAAAAAAGAAAGGACACAAATAAACAAAATCAGGGATGAAAGAGGGGAAATTATGACAGAGGCCACAGAAATACAAAGGATCATACAAGAATACAATGAAAATGTATATAACACCGAATCTAATAACCTAGAAGAAAGGGACCAGTAATTAGAAAAATACAACCTTCCTAGGCAGAATCAAGAAGAAATGGAAAATCTAAATAGACAGATTAGCAGTATGGAAATAGAAACAATTATCAAAAACCTGTAAAAAAGAAAAAGTCCAGGACCAGATGGCTTCACCAGTGAATTTTACCAAACATTCAAAGATTTAATGCCTATTCTCAAATTCTTCCAAAATTTAGAAGGGGAGGCAATACTTCCCAACTCATTTTATGAGACCAATATTACCCTGATATCAAAACTTGGTAAAGATAACAAACAGAAAAGAAAACTACAGATCAATATCTCTCATGAACACAGATGCAAAAATCCCAAATAAGATACTAGTGAATTGAATGCAGCAACATAAAAGAATTATACACCACAAGTGGGCTTCATACCAGGGGCACAGGAATGGTTCAATCTACACAAATCGATTAATGTGATACACCACATACAATTAAAAAATAAGAATCATATGATCATATCAATAGATGCAGAAAAAGCTTTTGACAAGATACAGTATCCATTTGTGATCAAAACACTTAACAAAATCGGTATAGAAGGAAAGTACTTTAACGTAATAAAGGCCATATATGACAAACCCTCAGCCAACATTATACCTAATGGTGAAAAACTAAAAACACTCCCTCTAAGATCAAGAAAAAGGCAAAACTGTCCACTATCACCAGTGTTATTCAATATAACATTGGAGATCCTAGCTAGTGCAATCAGGCAAGAGAAAGATATAAAGGCATCCAAATAGGAAATGAAGAAGTCAAACTGTCACTATTTTCAGATGACATGATTCTCTATATAGAAAACCCTAAAGATTCCACAAGAACACTACTACAAACAGTAAGAAAATACAGTAAAGTCTCTGGATACAAAATCGATGTTCAAAAATCCATAGATTTCCTATACAGTAATAATGAAGTGTCATAAAAAGAAGTGGAAAAAATAATTCCTTTTTCAATTTCAACAAAAAGAATAAAATACCTAGGAATAAATCTAACAAAACATGTGAAAAACTTATATAATGAAAACTATAAGACCCTTTTTTAAAAAATCAAAGAAGATACAAAAAATGGAAAGATATTCCATGTTCTTGAATTGGAAGAATCAGCATAGTTAAAATGACCTTATTAACTAAAGCATTATACATTTTTAATGTAATTCCCACCAAAATCCCATCAGCGTTGTTTCAAAAAAATAGAACAAAAAAATCATCAGATTTGTATGGAAGCACTAAAGACCCCAAATTGCCAAAGCCATCCTGAGAAAAAAGAACGAGGCTGGAGGCATCACTACGACCGACTTCAAATTGTACTACAAAGCGACAGTAATCAAACCATCATGGTATTGGCAGAAAAACAGACACATGGACCAGTGGAACAGAATCAAGAGTTCAGAAGTAAACCCATATTTATATGGGCAAATAATTTTCCACAAAAGAGCCAAAAACATGTTGTGGAGAAAAGAAAACCTCTTCAATAAATGGTGCTGAGAAAACTGGAAAGCCACCTGCAAAAGAATGAAACTAGAATGAACAATCACCACACACAAAACTTAACACAAAACAGATTAAGGAGCTGAATATAGGACTTGAAACAATAAAATGCATAGAATAAAACATAGGAACTAAACTAAAGGACCTTGGATTTAAAGAGGATCTTATGAATTTGACCTCAGAGGCAAGGGAAGTAAAAGCTAAAATAAATGAATGGCACTACATCAAACTAAAAATCTGCTCAGCAAAAGAAACCATCATCAAGGTAAAAGACAGCCATCCAAATGGGAAAATATATTTGCAAGCAACGCCTCCGATAAGGGCCTAATATCCAAAATATAGAAAGAACTCATGCACTCAGTAACAACAACAACAACAAAAATGGTCTGATCAAAAAATGGACAGAGGATTTGACAGACACTTCTCCATAGAGGACATACAAATGGCCAACAAATATATGAAAAGATGCTTAACATCACCAGCTATTAGAGAAATACAAATCAAAACCACAATGAGATACCAACTCATATCTGTTAGAATAGCTATAATCAACAGGACAAGTAAGAACAAATGCTGGAGAGGATGCAGAGGAAAAGGAACCCTCATCCACTGCTGGTGGGACTGCAAATTGATGCAGCCACTATGGAATCAGTATGGAGGTTTATCAAAAAACTAAGAATTGATCTACCATATGATCTAGCAATCCCTCTACTGAGTATTTACCCCAGACTTGAAAACCCATATCCAAAATGATATTTGCACACCAATGTTCATAACAGCATTATTCACAGTGGCCAGGACATGGAAGCAACCGAAGTGTCCTACAATAAATGATTGGCTAAAGAAATCGTGGTACATATATACAATGGAATATTACTCAGCCGTCAGAAGAGATGAAATTCTGCCTTTTGCGACGACATGGATAGAACACTTGATAATCATGCTAAGCGAAATAAGCCAGAGAGAACAAGTTGAAAATCACGTGTTATCACTTATATATGGAATATAAACCAAAAAGCAAGAAACAAACAGGACAAACAGAGACTTATGGACATGCACTATACACTAGTGGTTACCAGAGGGTTGAGGGTGGGGGAACGAGGGAGGTAGACGGGGTAATGGAGATCAAATATGATGTGACAGATAGAAATCTAACTTTGGGAGGTGAACACACAGTGTAAATATATATATATGCCTTAATATTAGTTTACAGCTGCAACTTATTGGATTTCGTTAACCAATGTAACCAATAAATAAATAAATAAATAAATGAATGAATGGATGGATGGATGGATGGATGGATGGATGGATGAATGAATGAATGAATGAATGAAAGAAAAAATCTGTTTGGATGTTCCTCTCTTCATATCTGATTCTAGTTATTTCTGAATTCTCAATTTTTTTCTTGGACAATATTTGTAGAAGTTTATTTGATTAGTCTTTTCAAACCAGCAATTTTTGGCTTTGTTTACTTTCTCTGGGTTTTTTTGCTACTTCATTTCTGCTCTTATCTTTATTTTCTCTCTTCTTTGTTTCTTGAGCTTAATTTACTGTTCTTTTTTTAACTTCATAAAATGGATTCTCATATATTGCTTTTCGGTCTGTCTTCTTTCTAAAGTATGTATGGCCATGAATACTCCTATAACCACAGCTACATCCCACAAGTGTTGATATATATTTTTGTTTTATTTCAATTAAAATATTTTCCAATTCCCATATTATTTTCTTTGACTTACGGATTATATAGAAGTATACTGTTAATTTTTCAAATAAATTATGATTTACTGGTTTTCATTTTGCTCTTGATTTTAAGCTTTACTCCATTATGGTCAAACACTATTCTTTGTAAAATTTGAATCCAATGAAATTTATTCACATTTGCTTTATAATCTAGGATATGGTCAATTGGGGAAAGATTTACATATGCAATTGAAGAGAATTTGTAGTCTGCAGGTCTTGATGCAGTGCTCTGAACATTCAATGGTATGTTGGTGAATGTTTAACTAGATCTCAAATGAATATCCAGATGTGTACTAGTGGCTAATTTCCATGGCTTGAATACTCCCGTGATGGCCAGTTGCAAGCTATTAAGATGATATCACTGAATGCAGAGTTGGAAAGAGATGCACACATGTGACTCTTACAATTCAGTATGAGCTCATGCCAGTACACAACTGTATAGATGTATTATTAGGTCAAGTTATTAATTGTATAGTTCAATATTCTACGTCCTTATTGCTATGGATTAAATATGTGTGCCCCCTCCTAAATTCATATGTTGAAATAATACCAAATACAATAGAAGATGGAGTCTTGGGGAGGTGCTTAGGTCATGAAGGTGAAGTCCTCATAATTAAATTAGTTTTATAAAAGTGACCCCACACATCTCCCTACTCTCTTTCCACCATGTGAGATTACAGCAAGAAGATGGCCATCTATGAAGAAATGTGTCCTCACCAAACACCAGATCTGCTGACGCCCTAATCTTTGATTTTCCAGGCTCCAGAGAAATAAATGAAAAATAAATGCTTGTTTTTTATATTTCACCCAGTTTATGGTATTTTGTTATAGCATCCTGAAGAGACTAAGACATTTATCTTCTTATTCTATAATTTATCAAGAGAAATGTAAAATCTCTCACTATGATTATGGATTTGCCAAAGTTTCTTTGTATTTCTGCCAATTCGAAGCTATAACTAGGTGCATATAAATTTATGATTGTTATATACTCGAGTGGTTGACACTTCTATTATTATATATATATATATCTGGTTTATACTCTAGTAATTCTTCTTGACTTAAAGTCTACTTTGTTTGACATGGGGGCAGGAAGGAGATACTAGAAGAGGGCTAGGATTCCTAGACTTTCTAAACAATCATACAACCAAGACTTGATGTGACCATGTTTCTTACTATCTTTGACTGCACCACCAGATATTTACTCAGATGAAAAAAACCTTTTTATAATTATCTGAACCAAAAGCTCAACTTCATTTTATATAAAATGTTTTTCCATGGTTATAATATGTACTGAATTTTCCAGGAAAGCAACTACTATATAAATAAAAAGTTGTACTTTGTTTTGTTCATAATGTAAGCAAGAATTGCTCACCATTTAAAATAATTATATCACCAACAACAATACAGCACATCGTACATAATTTATCAACACACAACTCTGCATTCTGTGTTTGTAGATATTTTATTCATAGTGTTTCTACATGGGGAGAGAAGTGTTTACCTGATTATAATTTCTGGTGTAGTAGGGCCTAAACATCTATGTATTCAAATACATATTTTATTTAAAATTATTTCCTGTCCTTTATCCTTTATAGAACATTTAGGAATATATACCTATTCCTAAATAAAGGAAGGTTATATTGTCTATGAGTTTTATTATAGTATATTTAAGAAATAATTGCATGATAGTTGTTCTAATTTAAACTATTTTAGCTGAATATTTAGGAGGAGAAGGACTTTTTGAGAATGAATACTTTTTTATAAGAATTGCAAATATCTCTAAGAACATATGGCTTCAAAGCTTTTAGGTACTAAAGTCTGAACTGAGATAATTATATCAACAGAAGAGATAGCAGATGACAAGTAGAATTTTGTCTTTTAGTTGTAAATACCAAGACATTTCTCATTCCTGTAAAATGCAAACAAAGCAGTAAGCCAATTCGAATAATATAATGGCCATTTGAAAAGATTCACACAGTGGGAGAAAGGTCAGGTGGCCCATGCAGTGCCAACAGCTTTGGCTTTTTTTGGCCACTAATTCAAAAGTTATACAGTCTTCATATTAACTGAGTTGTGACAGCAAACAAGTCTGGCTCAATAGAGTTGAATAAAAATTAGATATCTGTTTGTCTTACAATATGTACCACGAGAGTAGACTTCGTGACTACACTAGCCCTATAGAAGATTATCTTCACTAATGTTTACAGCCTTTAAAATCTGTACCTGACAACCTAATCTTATATAATGACTAAGAGAACAGGCTCTCAGAAACGACTGCCTAGAAAAAATTCCAGTTATTCTATTTATTAGATAGGTAAACTTGGACAAGTTATTTAACCCCACTGTGCTTCAATTCCCTTGTTTGGAAAATGGAGATATCATCTTCTGCATAGGAGTTGCTGTAAAACACAATTTAACATTCATAAAGTGTTTAGAACAGTGCTAGCTTTCATTAGGTAGCTTTTATTAGCTCTTTTAACCTATGCTTAGTACAGAGCGTAGCATATAGTATTTGCTTACAAAGTATCAGTTAACAAGGCATTGTGCTATAAACTTTGACTATGGAATAGAACAAAAAAAAATGATCTACCAGAGAAAAAGCTTACAGACTCTGAACATATTCGCATGAGTACTAACTCAAAGCTTTCCAAGATGTGTTCAAAAGACAGAATAGACAGAATACCATATATTTATTGAGAAACTATTATGTGTCAAGCACTGTGCCCAACCCTAGAGACACAAATATGAATACAACAAATGTGGTCTCTTCCCAACTTACAGTGGAAGAGAGAAACATGGAAACAAACCCTTTGAATATAATGTTAAAAGCTATATAATCAAGGTGTAAAGACATTAAGAAAAATATTTCTCTAAATTTTAGAGGAGTTGGAAAAAGCAGATGAGCCTTATGGAACCATCCTTCACAAAAGAATCATTTGGGGTATCAATTAAGTTGGATAGAGAATGATTATTCTACATTTTCAAGAGAGATAAATGATGCTTGGAGAATCACAAGTTAAAAAGGCATGCTCTTAAAGGTAGATGAGCATAAGGAGAGGAGCTCTAAAGATAGGACAATGCTATACAGTAAAAAAAATTCATTCTCCACAATACTCCAAGTAATTAATAAGCCTTTTATTTTTATTTATTTTTATTTTTCGATTACACTCGACATTTAAAATTTTTTATATTAGTTTCAGGTGTATAGCATAGTGGTTAGATATTTATAAATTTTACAAAGCAATTCCCTCCAATTAGACTAGTACCCACCTGGCACTCTACATAATTATTACGATTTTATTCACTGTGTTCTCTATGCTGTACTTCACATCTCCATGACTATTTTGTAACTACCAATTTGTACATTTTTGTCATTTTTAATTTTTTCTAGCTTTATTGCAATAAAATAGACAATTAGTTGCTCATATTTACATTATATAATTCAATGTTTTTTTCAATTATAGTTTGCATACAATAATATATTAGTTCCAGTTATACAGCATAGTGATTAGAGATCAAGTGATCACCTTACTAAATCTTCCTCTTTACATATTTATTACATTGTTAACTATTTTCCTTATGCTACACTTTATATCTCCATGACTATTTTGTAACTATTCATTTGTGTTTCTTAATTCCATTGTCCTTTTTCATGGTCCTCCCAACCCCCATCCAGTCTAGTAGCCCTCAAATATTCTCTGTATCTATGAGTTTGTTTTCATTTTTGTTGTTTATTTTGTTTTATAGATTCTACATACACGTGAAATCATGTGGCATTTGTCTTTCTATGATTTACTTCATTCAGCGCAATATCCTCTAGGTCCACCAAGGCAATATCTTTTTCCATCTCCTTCCTTTAAGTCTGTGTGTGTCTTTTAATCTGAAGTGAGTCTCTTGTACACAGCATGTCGGGAGCTTACTTTTTTTAGCCATTCAGCCATCCTGCCCTTTGGTTGGAGCACTTAATTATTTTCTATTTGAGGGACTTGTTCATAGATATATAGTTATTACCACTTTTTATTCATGATTTTGATACATGTTTTTTTCTTCTTAAAGATGTCCCTCCAACAATTCTTGTAATACTGGCTTGGTGTTAATAAATCCCCTTAGCTTATTTCTGTCTGGGAAGCTCTTTATCTGTCCTTCGATTCTAAATGATAGATAGCTTTGCTAGATAAAGTATTCTTGATTGTAGATTCTGAGTTTTCATCACATCTTATGCCAACCTTTTCCATCCTGTAAAGTTTCATTTGAGAAATCAGCTGCCAGTCTTATGGGTGCTCCCTTGTAGGTAACTAACTGCTTTTCTCTTGCTGCTTTTAAGATTCTCTCTTTGTATTTAACCTTTTGCATTTTAATGATGTGTCTTGGAGTGGGCTTCTCTGAGTCCACCTTTCTTGGGACTCTCTGAGCTTCCTGGGGTTGTATGTCTATTTCCTTCACCAGGTTAGAGAAGTTTTCCATCATTATTTTTATAAATAGTATTCCAACTCGTTTTTCTTCTTTGCTCCTTTTCAGGTACCCCTATGATACAAATTTTTACATTTAATTTTGTCCCATAGATTCTTCGAATTATTGTTATTGTCTTGGCTTCTTTTTTCTTGCCATTCTGATTGAGCGTCCTTGGCTTCCCCATCCTCAATGTCAGTGGTTCGATTTTCTTCTTTATCCCCTCTGTTGATTCTCTCTAATATACTCTTAACCTCAGATAATGTAGTTTTCATTTATGACTGATTTCCTTTTAAAATTTCCATTTCCATTTTTATGTTTTTATCTCATTGTTAAAGTTCTCACTGAGTTCATCTACACTTTCCCTAAGTTCATTGAGCATCATTATAACCAGTGTTTTGAATTCTGCATGTGTTAGATTGCTTGACTCCATTTTTCCCGAATGTCTGTTCTGTTCTCATGTGATTTCTGCTTCTTTGTCTTCCCATTTTGGCTGCATTTCTATGTACTAAGCAAAGCTCTTAAGTCTTTCAGTCTTATTGGCATGGCTTTATGTATTAGGTGTCCAGTGGCACAGTCTTGAGAGGGGTTCAACTACAGGCCAAGTTTAATCCCAGTCTTTTCCCCTCTGGGGCCACCTGTTATGATTTAGCAAGCAATCCACAGATATTGTGCTTATAGTTGCCTCAAGAAGCCATGCCAGAAACAGAGGTCAGCTGCCACCAGTGTGAGTCTTGGAGCTGTTCCACAAGTTACACAAGACTCCCTGAGGACACAACTGGATGTGACTTGAGTAGGGCCATGAGTTGGGTGAGGCAGAGTTCCAGAGAGTCTTCCCAGTGGAACGATCTCTGTTATCCAGTTTGGTGATGTCTCAGCTATGGCGGCACTGCATCCACACTCTGGGAGGGAGGAGGGCTCAACAGAGGAACAATGGATACCTCCAGAACTTCCATCTGTTCCGATAACTCAGCATCCCCTCTAAGTCCCTCCCCCGCATGCAGCCTACCCATTGCTGATGCTCAGAGCGAGGGAGTCCATCACCACAAAAGTCCTGTTGCACACACAGTCTTTTAAGAGGAATGTTTGCAGCTGCCATAGCCTCTCTCCCAGTAAGGCTCTCTGAACCGGGCAGCCTCATGTGTTCGCCCCCGCCTACATCCTCCCATTGCAGTGTGATCTTAGGTCTCTCTTTAGTTGTAGGGCTTCTGTTCATCTAGACCCCAGGTGACTCTGCTTGCTGTTTGCCCTGTTTCCATAACAAATTTGATGTGGTAGCAAGAGTAGATGAACAAAGCCACTATCATCTATGCCATTTTGCCCAGTCTCCTCCAATTGGTACATCTTAATTCCTTCCATTTTTATCCATCCCTCAAACCCCCTCTCATCTAGCAACAATCAATTTGTTCTCTGTACCTATGAGTCTGTTTCTGTTTTTATTTAGTTATTTTGTTCTTTAGATTCCACATATAGGGGAGATCTTATGGTATTTCTCTTTCTCTGTCTGACTTATTTCACTCAGCATAATACCCTCTAGGTGCATTCATGTTGTCACAAGTGGTTAAATTTCATTTTTTTATGGCTAAGTAATATTCCATTGTATTTATGTACCACATCTTTTTTATTCCACCATTGATCGAAGGACACTTCTGTTGTTTCCATGTCTTGGCCACTGTGAATAGTGCTATAATAAACATTGGGGTACATATATCTCTATGGATAAATGTTTTCATATTTTGGGCATGGAAACCCATAAAAGAAATCATTGATTCTTATGGTAACATTATTCTTAATTTTTTGAAGAAACTCCATACTCTTTTTTTTATTTAAATTAATTTTAAATAAAATTAAATTATTTAATTAAATTAATTTAGATTGATTTAATTAAAACATTGGTTAATAAAATTATATAGGTTTCAAGCATACAGTTAAATAACAGATCCTATTGCATTGTGTATTCACCACCCAAACTGCTGTTTTCTATAGTGGCTATATCAATTTACATTCCCACCAGCAGTGTCTGAGGGGTCGTTTTTCCTGCAACCTCTCCAACATTTGTTTATTTTCAATCTGACCTTTATTATTTCCTTTTTCTTATCCTCACTTTGGGCTTTGTTTGCTGTTATTTTTCTAGTTTCTTTAAGTATAAGGTTAGATTGTTTATTTGATATTTTCTTGTTTCTTGAGGTATGCCTGTATTGCTATAAATTTCCCTTAGCACTGTTTTTGCTGTGTCCCATAGATTTGAGTTGCTGTGTTTTTATTTTCATTTGTCTCAAGGTATCTTTTGATTTCTTCTATGATCTTGTTAACAGATTTATTGTTTAGCAGCATGTTATTTAGCTTCCATGTTTTTGTGTGTTTTTCCATTATTTTTCTTGAAATTGCTTTCTAGTTTTACATCATTGTGGTTGAAGAAGATGCTTAATATAATTTCAATCTTCTTAAATTTACTGAGACTTGTTTTGTAACCTAACATGTAGTCTATCTTAAAAAATGTTACATTTGAACTTGAAAAGAATATATACTGTGCTACTTTGGGGTAAAATGCTCTAAAGATGTGAATTAAATCCTTCTGTTCTATTGTGTTGTTTAAGGTCACTGTTTCCTTGTTTATTTTCTGTCTGGAACATCTGTCCATTGGTGTCAGTAGGGTGTTAAAGTCCCCTACTATGACTATATTATCATGAATCTCTCCCTTTATGTTGGTAAATATTTGCTTTATATATTTAGGTGCTCCTATGTTAGGTGCATGAATGTTTACAAGGGTTATATCCTCTTGCTGGATTGTTTCCTTTATCATTATGAAATATTCTTCTTTGTTATTATAGCCTTTGTTTTAAAGTTTATTTTGTCTGGTATAATTATTCTTACTCCACTTTTTTTTTTTATTTTCATGTGTATAAAATATCATTCTCCATCCCTTTACTTTCATTTTGTGTGTGTCTTTCAATCTAAAGTGGGTCTTTTATGAATAGAATATGTAAGGGTCTTGTTTTTTTATCCATTCATCTACACTATGTCTTTGATTAAGGCATTTAATTTATTTACATTTAAAATGATTATTGATAGGTATACAGTTATTGCAATTTTATTAGAACATAAATATGTTCTTTTATTCCCCAATTCCTCTTCTTTAATACTTTAATATTTAATATTTAATACTGACTTGGTGGTGATGAATTCCTTTACCTTTTTTTTTTTCTGGGAAGCTCTTTATTTTTTCTTCCATTTTTTAATGATAGCCCAGCTAGGTAGAGTAGAGTAGGTCTTTGCTTTTCATCTCTTTAACTATTTCATGCCAATTCCTTCTGGCCTGCAAAGTTTCTGTTGAAAAATCAGCTGACAGTCTTATGGGAGCTCCCCTGTAAGCTCCCATAAGACTGCTTTTCTCTTTCTGCTTTTAGAATTCTTCGTCTTTAAACTTTGCCATTTTAATTGTGCTGTTTTCTGGTGAACCTCTTTTGGGTTCATCTTTTTTGATGAACCTCTTTTGGATTCATCTTTTTTGAGACTTCTTGTGTTTACTGGACTTACATGTCTATTTACTTCACCAGGTTAGGGAAATTTTCAGTCATTTCTTTAAATAGTTTCTCAATTCTTTGCTCTCTCTCTTATCTTTTTGGTGCTCATAAGATGTGAATATTGTTATGCTTGATGTTGTCCCAGAAGTCCCTTAAATTATTCTCATTTTAAATTATTTTTTTTCTTTTAACTGTTACAATTGATTTTTTTCTGCTATCTTTGTTCCAAATAACTGATTTGATCCTCTGTTTTATGTAATCTACTGTTGATTCCTTATATTGTGTTCATTTCAATTATATTCATCATTTATGAGTGGTTCTTTATTATGATTTTTATGTTTTGTTTTATGCTTACTATCTCTTTGTTGACATTCTTAAGAAGTTCATTGAACATCCTTATAACCTGTGTGTTGAACCTGTATCTGGTAGTTTGCTTGCCTCCATTTCATTTAGTTCTGTTTCTGGAGTTTTCTCTTGTCTTTTTATTTGAGACATATTTGTTTCCTCATTTTGGGTACCTCTATGTGTTTCTTTCTATGTATTAGGTAGATCTGCCACGTCTCCCAGTCTTGGCCAGGTGGCTTTATGTTGTAGTTGTCCTATGAAACCCAGTTGTGCAGTGTCTCTGAGCTGCATGCTCTCAAAGTGTTCTTTGTGTGTATTGTGTGCGCCCTCCTACTGTAGTTCAGACTTTATTGCTATTGGCATGTTAGTGGGTGTGATTGACTCTAAGTCTGACTCGTATGAGAACTGGTCATGTCCACAGCATGTGACCTGCTGTTTGAGGGCTGACTCCTTGGAGCAGGATTCACCCTAGGGAGCTCATGTGCCTTCCGAGGCCACCTTTTGGGTGTGCTGTTTGTGAGCTAATTGGATAGTGTTCGGTTGTGGTTCGAAGCCAACCTCTAAGTTTGTTTGTTCTGGGTCTTTTTGAGAGCAACCTCCATGCATTTCAAGTTCAGTTGCTATCCATGACTGGCCCAGGGCAACCTGGTCAGACCTACAAAGCTATCTGAGGTTGGTTGTTACTTCTGTTGGACCTTGGAGGCACGTGGGAGAAGCCACGCTGCAAGTTGAGGCTAGCTACCTCCAGTACCAGACATAGGGTAGTTCGAAGAAAGACCCAGAGAACCTTGAGGCCTGCCATTATCATCTGGCTGCCTGTAAGTCTCAGCCCCTGAAAGAGCCTTGGGCAGTATGTGAGTTGGGGTGAGGTGAGGTGGAGTCTCTGGGAGTCACCATGGTGGAGTGAGCCAAGGCAAGTTGTTTTACTGCTTAAAGACCCTCCTGCAGTGCTCTGGGCAGGGCTGGTTGACCAGCTATCAAAGTTATTTTTTTGGTGTGGGCAAATAGAGGGAGATAATTTGCTGCTGAAAGAGCCACCTATAATGTATGGGGCAGGGCTGGTTGCCAGGCCACCATAAATACTTCTGGAGTTTTGGGAGTTGTGTCGAGTGGAGTCCCAGGGAGTCACCAGGGTGGAGTGAGCCAAGTACACCAGGCTAATGAAGATTTACATTTGGCTGTGTGAGGGGAAGGCTCAACACAGGAAAGATGTCACCCACCTGAAGGCTGCATAAAAGGAGGTCTCCATACAAGGACAGTGGCAATTTTCCCTCCAGCTTTCACCCTGAAGCCACATGACTCAGTTTACAGCACCTCAGAATCACCATCCCTCCCATGGAGCCCAGAGTGAATGCCTACAAGTGAGTGAGCCTGTACATGGGCCCTTTAAGAAGACATGTGGATTTCCAGCATCCTTTCATTTTACCCAGACAGATGGAATCCTCACTGGATTCCACAGACAGTGGCTGTGGGGACTCCTCTTCTCAGCACTGGCACCCTGGGCTGGGGAGCCCAATGTGGGGCCGGGACCCCTCACTCTTCAAGAGGCACTTCTGCATCTGAGATATCCTTCCTGATGCTCAACTGCCACATGTGGGTGCAAGGACAGCACATTTTACATCTCTGCCCCTCCTACCAGTCTGGATGTGGCCTCTTTTTATATCCTTAGTTATAGGAATTCTGTTTAGTCTTCAGATGGTTCTCCATGTTGACTGTTCTAAAACTTAGTTGTAATTTTAATGTGATCATGGAAGAAGGCAAGCACTGTTTACCTACTCTACCATCTTGCCCATCACTCCTTAGTAAACCTTTACAAATTCCCTATATGCTTGGTGTGATTGGACTCTTTGTTGAACATATCAAATTAGAAGATTTTGGTCTCCTTGTTCAGCACTGAGGATAACCCAAGAATCTGTGTTGACCCAAAAATGGAAACCATAAGAAAATAAAGTTAGGAGTTTACAAAGATCATAGGAGGGCACTGAATTGTCCCAAGTTGTATAACTGGGAATTTGAGACAAAGTTAAATTTCTGACAGAGAGTTGCCAGATCTACCTACAAGGTGCCAGGGGAACAAAGAGGGAAACTATATAACCCAATGTGTGAAAATGATGGGTAAAGAAAGTCTGTCTGGACGAATCAATAATTGAGCATAATCTTGTATAATAAATGGATTAATCAGAAAAAGTTGCAATAGAAGAACAATCCAAGCATGAAGAGAAGTGTAAGTTAAGGCTGAAAACCTGAAACAATATGCTGTGTTAGAGGAACTACAAGTAGTTTAGTATTGATAGAGCTTATAATAATAGACAGAGAGTTGTATAAAATAAGGTTGGAAAGTCAAGTGTGTGCCAGACCACACAAAGCTCTGTAAACCATGTTAAGAAACACTATCTTTATCTTAATTATAATGGCAAAAGTGAATGCATGCTGAGTAAAAACAAGCATACATTGTTACTTGTACTAGCAAAGCAGACAGGTGCTTGCAGTAGTTGGAATACAACTACTCTGATAATTTGAGTTAGGCTCATTAGCAATTTACACTTTTGACTGTCCAAGAGTGCAGAATTCTGACCAAAACTACAAAAGACTAAAGAGCTCATGAACATAGATTTTAACAATAGTTTAAAACTTCATAACGTGGATTTAGGTAGTCTCCCCCTTCTTCTATTTTTTGAAGAAAATATAATGTTTTAAATGTTATTTTAAGCACAATAATCTTTTAACATTTTATATCCTTTCAGTCTTCCATGTTCTTCTTTGGCAAGTACATCACATTTACTGCAAAATTAAAATCCAGAAATCTCTATGTTGTCTTAATGTAGCACACAGTTTCTGACAGTTTCTCATGGAACTTTTGGATTTTTCTCAGATCCTATGACAATTCCTATGAGAACTCCCAGATTTAAAGTCTTTTTAGATCTTTAGAGTTTACTTCTGGGATTAGAATTTCAGGATCTGACTTCTGATCTCTCTCAGATTCAGTACAATAGAGGTTAAAGATCATTGTAACAAATCCTATTAAAACAAGCTCATATACGTGTATGCTCCCACATTTAATGCGCAGTCATCTTTAAACCTTTATTATAGTTATTGATATAGGTGTCCATTACATTACATTATAAAATTTCTGAAAGCAAAGACCATATCTTTGTCATCTTCATAATCTACAGCACCTAACATAGCATCGATAAGTACTAATAAATGTGTATTGATTGACTGATTGATTAAAAAAATGGATAAAACTTTTGGAGAAGCTACTTCCTATCTTTATTTTAAAACCTCATAGACTCTAGTTAAATATTGTTCTTAAAATGCTTTAGTTTGAAAGACACAGTAGCCCATTTAGAAAGCCATTTTGCTAATAAAAGAAGATTGAATAACTATAAGGTTTTTCAAAAAATGAACTCATTCTGAAAGCAGATGCATTTGATTTTGTATGAGGGTTGCTAAGGAAACATCTGAATGTAAATTTCATTTTACATAAGATTCAGTTAAAATATCAAGCAGAAGAGAGGGACGAAGCTTCAAACCAAGTAATGAATGGATTAATCAGTTATAAAGTGACTGAAAACTGCCTTCTGATCAGATGGGAGGAAAGATTGTTTTATGTAATTGATCTTTCTATTTCAGCCACTGTGCATAGAATAGAGAGGAAAGCTAGTAGCAAGGAAGCAGAGAGGGAATGCTGTCCAACTCCCTGACAGATTCTGTCTCATGCTGCTTTAGAATAGAAAAGCAAAATAGCTACATGTTGGCAACTTAATTTGTTCAGCACTTAATGATCTAGATTTCAAATGAAAGCTCATATCTTATGGCAAACCTACCCTGACCTTAGAAAGGTGAGATGTCTTAATATGTGTTCTTACAGTACACAGAACCTCTCCAATCAGAGCACTCAGTATATCATATCTTAATTTCTCCATTACTTCTTTATCTTCTCCTCTTTAATGTAAATTCTTGAAAACTAGGGACCTTGTCTTATTCATGCCTACATCCTTAACACCTGGCCCAATGGCCTGCTTCCCTTTTCAGTTTCTTCTCTTCTTATTCCTCACTTCACATTCTACACTCTAAATGAGACTGAAAATATCTGAATTTCTTCAATAGGCAACTCTTCCTCTCACCTCTGAACTTTTTCACATAGTACTGTTCTCTCTACCCTAAGTCGCTAAACTCCATTATTCCCTAACAAAATAACTTTCATCTTTCAGTTCTCCGCTTATAAATCCCTTCCCTAAAAACCTCCCTAATTCTTCAAGTCTGAGAGAGGGGGCTCTCATATGTGTTCCAGGTCTATCCTAAAATGGTTCATCTCATGTTGTTGTAACAATTTATTTCATGGTGGAAAGTACCTCATCTCATGTCCCATGCCTAGCTCAGTGCCTGCTATATCATATAATCTTAATAAATAGTTAATGACTATATAAAAAAAAATAAGAATGCCTACTGCAGACAAAGGAATTTGATAGGTATGGGGAGACACAGGGGTGCATATGACACAATACTTACTGACAACATCAGGAAATATCCAAACAAATACATAATTAACACCAACACAAGATAGACTGTAATAAATGCTATAATTAAGTTAAACATGCACTCTGAATTTTCTAGAACAATTTCGATTTCAAATAATCTATCATATTCTATAAGTATAGTTATAGCTGTCAAAGCATGTGTTCTGCTTTTAGAGTTCAGCAAATGCAGTTGCTATAGTAATAACTAAACTATAAGGAAATGCTATGGGGATACACAATACAGAAAAAAATGAGTTCTGAGGAAGACTTATTAGAGGAAGTACGATTTTCATTGGATTATGAATGGGGAGAATGAGAGGCAGAAATGAGTTAAGGGGAAAGGAATTTCAGGCAAGGGAAATCGGTCTAAGCAAAAGTTCTGAGGCAGTCAGGTGAGGAATGCTGAAGAAATTATGAATAAATCAGTATGACTAGAGCAGGAAAGAAGAGATAATCTTATGTTTTAAGAGTTTTTAATTTTTCAATTACATTTAACATAATAGTATATTATTTTCAGGTGTACAGCATAATGCATAGACATTATATAATTTACAAAGTGATTCCCCCCTATTAGACTAATACCCACCTGGTACTCTACACAGTTATTACAATATTATTGACTATGTTCCCTATGCTGTACTTTACATCCCTGCAATTATTTGGTAACTACCAAATTATACTACATTTTTATTTTTATATTTTTTATTTTTTCAATTATTGTTGACATACAATATTATATTAGTTTCAAGTGTACAACACATTGATTAGACATTTATATAACTTATGAAGTGATCACCCCAATAAACCTAGTACACATCTTACATCATACATAGTCATTCCAATACAATTGACTATATTTTCTACTGTACTTTACATCCCCACGACTATTTTGTAACCACCAAGTTGTACATCTTAATCCCTCAACCTTTTCCACCAAGCCTCAAAACCCCCTTCCCATCTGGCAACCATCAGTTTGTTCTCTCTACCTATGAGTCTGTTTTTGTTTTGTTTGTTCATTAATTTTGTTTTTTAGATTTCACATGTAAGTGAAATCATACAATGTTTGTTTTTCTCTGTCTGACTTATTTCACTTAGCATAATGCTCCCTCGTTCCATTCATACTATTGCAGATGGCAAGATTTCATTCTTTTTTGTCTGAATAATGTCCCATTGTATATATGTACTACCACTTCTTTATTCCTTTATGGACACTAAGGTTGCTTCCATATCATGGCTATTGTAAATAATGCTGCAATGAACACATAAATACATACATCTTTTCAAATTAAATTTTTGGATTTCTTCAGATAAAGACCCTGAAGTGTGCTTACTGGGTCTTTCTTTGTCTCTTGTTATAGCTTTTGCTTTAAAGTTAATTTCGACTGATATAAGTATTGCTATCCCAGCTTTTTGTTTGTTTCCATTTTCATGAAATACCTTTTTCCATCCCTTTATTTTCATTCTGTGTGTATCTTTTAATCTAAAATGAGTTTCTTATAGGCTACATAGGTAAGGGTTGTCTTTTCTTATGCATTCAGCCACCCTATGTCTTTTTATTGAAGCATTTAATCCATTTAAAGTAATTGTTGAGAGATATGTATTACTGCCATTTTATTATTCATATTTTTTATATTTTTTCCTTCTTAACATTTCTTGTAATACTATTTGGTTTTGATAAATACCTTTAGCTCTTTATTTCACCTTCAATTTTAATTGATAGCCTTGCTGGATAGAGTAGTCTTCATTGTAGGTCATTGCTTTTCATCATTTTGGATATTTTGTGCCAATCCTTTCTGGCCTAAAAAAGTTGTTTGTGTTAAGAAATCAGCTGACAGTTGTATTCAAGCTCCCTTGTAGGTAACTGTTTTTCTCTTGTTGCTTTTAAGATTCTCTCTTTGACTTTATTTTTGGCACTTAATTATGATGTGTCTTGGTGTGGGCTTCTTTGAGTTCATCTTGTTTGGGACTCTCTGTGCTTCCTGGGCTTGTATGTCGGTTTCTTCTCCAGGTTAAGAAAGTTTTTCATCATTATTTTTTCAAATAGGTTTTCAAACCCTTGCACTTGCTCTTCTCCTTCTGGTACCCCAATAATACAAATGTTGATATACTTGATGTTATCCCAGAGGTCCCTTAAACTGTTCTCATTTGGGGGATTCTTTTTTTTCTTTTTGCTGTGGTGATTAGGTGTTTTCTGCTACTTATCTTCTAAATCACTAATTTGATCCTCTGCTTCATCTAATTTACTGTTGATTCCCTCTAATATATTCTTTATTTCAGTTATTGTATTCTTCATTTCCAACTGTTTCTTTTTTATGTTTTCTATCTCCATTTTTATGTTTCCTATATCTTTGCTAAAGTTCTCATTGAGTTCTTCTACTCTTCTCCTACAGTCATTGAGCTTCCTTGATACCAGTGTTTTGAAATTTGCACCTTGTAGATTCCCTTTTATTTTATTTTATTTTTTTCAGGGGGAGCTTTGTTCTGTTCCTTCATTTGGGACATGTTTCTTTGTCTCCATATTTTGGCTCCCGGTGTTTATTTCTATCTATTAGGTAGAGTTGCTATGTCTCCCAGTATTAGTAAAGAGGCTTTATGTACTAGGTGTTGGGGCCCAGTGGTGCAATCTACCTGGTTAGCTGAGCCAGTTACTCCACGTGTGTCCCTTGTGTGCACTGTGTATGCCTTCATGGTGTCATTGAGCCTTGACTATTGAACAGGAGGTCATCTTAAATCATAAAGAACATTAGAAATGGCAAAGGAATTCTTGACCTTTGATTAGTTGTAAGCAGGTAGTTATTTTTCTCACAGGGGAGCTAAATTGGTTGTTGCCAGAAGAAGAAAGGCTGCAGGGTCCATGACAATTGGTAAGTTTCCAGAAGTGCCAGACCCATGGGAACATTTTTGGAATGGGGAGTAATCGTAACTCTAAAAAGAATTAGAAAGAAATCTGGTAGGATGAAGGGATGAGGAGAATAAGAATGCTGTATTTATTTTTTTAATTTACATTAACTTTACATCTTTAATGGTGATGTATAACTATTTAATAAAGAATTCTGTTTAGAGGTGGAATGCAATTGAGTAGGAGAACATATTAATGCCTACATAAAGCATCATTTAACTGAAAACAAGCAAAATTAGAGTTCGAATATAGTGATAATCATATCTTAATACCTAAATCTAATTTATCTATACATATGTGTAGATCCTTATTATCAACGAAATTGTGTCTTTAATTTATCAATGGGTATCACACACAATTTTTGCATAATTAATTGATTCATTAAAATGGGTTTTTGTAGACAATACTTAATTTACTTGAGTATCTGCTTTTGAATCTATGGTGTTTACACTTAATTTTCATGCAGTTCACATTATAGAAAATAAATTAATTCACTTAACCATATTTTACTCCTGGGGATATTTGAGAAAGGAATTTCGTTTCTGCTGTTTTATGAATCAGCTGCAGTTATAAACTGTCTTTTCATGACATTGAGAACTTGAACAGGGAAGCATAGGAGAAGACTAGACAGCTCTCCTAATCCTTCAGTTCCAGTTCTTCAAGTGTCATCCTTATTTTGTATATTATACCAATTCATTTGATTAGATATGTGTATAAATCTCTCCAAAGCAAATTAGAAATTATTTTTGAATTATCCACACATTTATACTAGATCCTCAGCTAATCAATTGGCTCAAACTTTTTATTTTAGGGACAAGGAAACTAAAACACAGATAGGTTAAGGAACTTCCCTGAGATCATCCATATGACTGTGCAAATTATTCACTACTCATAGCCCATATGAGTAGAATATTCCTTGAATTGTGCAGTGTATAACCTGCACAAACATACAGGTTCCTTTTTATGCTCTTGGTCATAGAGCTACCTAATTACAGAATCAAGAAGGTAGTATAGTCTCATGGTTAAGCATGGAAGCTCCGGTGTCAGTCTTCCTGAGTTCAAATTCCAGTTCTGCCACTTGCTAGCTATGTTATCTTATGCAAGCAGTTAAATCTTTTTAAACCTTAGTTCCCTTATATTTAAAATGGGAATAATAGCATTACCTACTTAAGTTTGTTACAAATATTTAATGCTTAGTGAAGGCCTAATAAATATTAATTTTTTATTGTCATTATTATTATTAATCAGACTAAAACACAGGTATCTTAACTTCCACTCTATTCTTTTAACTACCTTTCTTTATATGCATAGTCAGAAATTTGCCATATAACAAAGTATTGGCTAGCTGTACTTTTTCTAGTACTATTTCACTTAGCATCCACACTAACAATAAAAATAATAAATATATATTGAGTACTTTTGCCAGGCACAGTGTTAAGCACATTTATACACATCTTATTCAATCCTCATAATAACCTCATAAAGGAAGTAGTCTTATTATCTTCACTTTACGAATGAGGAAACCAAAGTTCATTAACATTAAATAACTTGATTAAGACCCCCTCAGCCGGTAAATGGCAGCACCAGAATTCAAATCCATTTGACTCCAGAGTATATGCTCTTAATTTCTGTGTTTCTTTAGTATGATGGGAACATTTGAGCCTCTTTCATATTTCATTACAAATGGCCTTTGACCTGGCTCATTCAGTCCCTAGACTTCTTCTCACTTGCTTACTCACTCAACAACTAAGTCAACTATGAAAATGATGGATAGCAACCTGTTTTCTTCACTATATTATTCATTAACAAATGGTAGAATCTAGATCTACAATGTTATACAATGTTATACCACGAAGAGTAAATATTTCTTAGGTGCTAATTTACTATTTCCATAACCTTATTGTATTAAATGTTTTGTAAAAAAGTGATAGTTTAATATCAAGTGTTAATTTATTAAACCGACACTGACAGGAACATCTTAACTGAATATTTTTGAGCTCATCATCTGTGCATAATAAGTAATGGTACTGCTGGGGAGAAATCCAGAGAGAAAAGAGCAGAGAAGAAAAACTTTTCTCTCTTTGCTTGGGAAGAAAAATTAGAGCCACAGTTTTGAGTCAGAAGTGTTAGTGATAAACTCAGAAAGGAATAGCAAAACGTAAATAATGTCTTTACTTGTCATTTGACTCAGTGGCTTTTCCAGGGTTCATAACAGTCCTAGTGAAGCCTGAATGCAAACTCAAATGAACAGAAACATATAAAATATATACATTATATATATTTATTACATGTACTATATAAATATAATCAGCTAAAATATGAATCTTAATATAAATGTTTATAGCTTCTAATTCATCATAGCCATGATAAAGAATTTTAAAAATGTCTATGAAGACTATGATTAGAGATATAATGTAAGGTTTTTCTTAACTTTTATAGATTCCATGTGACTTGAAATCACTGGATCAACCTGTGTTTGCTATTATCGTTATCTTTTCCAAAATATAGTGCTGATGATTTACATTTCTCATAATTGTGAGCTTTCTCATTTTCTATACACAGGGTTAGGTCTTACCTCTAGGCCAGGGGTCAGCATACTTTTTTCATAAAGTATCAAATAGTAAATGTAAAGGAATGAGTGTGGTTGTGTTCCAATAAGACTTGATGGACACTGGAAATTCCATGTCACAAAATATTTTTCTCTATTTGATTTTTAAAAACCATTTAAAAATGTAAAAACTAGTCTTAGTTCACAGACTATACAAAAATAGCCAGCAGACTGACTTTGGCCTTTAGGCCATAGTCACCAACTCCTAACCTAGGTATTGATCAAGCAGATTCTACAATGAGGTAATATGTATTTTAACTTTACTATTTGTCCAGTAGAGTCAGAAATTGATAATGGAAAGACAATAGGCTGCATTAATTATTGAGGTCACCTGATGCATTATGTCTCATAATATTGTAAGGCTCAGATATATGGAGGTACAAATCCCCACCATAATAGCTCTAAATATGAGTTGATCTTAAATTTGACAGATACTGACAGCAGAAAAAAAAAAACTTTCAATTGGCAGGAGATCCATGTCAACAGATATCTTTTAGTTCCAAAGAAATAACATAAATAAACGTTTTTCAATTGTTTCCTTTTTGTTTAATATATAGTACAAACCCTACAAAGAACAATCATCTTCACTTTCTTATTTCATCAGCAGCTGCTCGTCTTGGCATAATTAATTTAGCTTTCTAAAACAAGACCCTTATCTTTCTAGGACTAGTATATAGGTGGTCTAGTCACTACTTATAATTGCTTAGGCATGAACATCAAGAAATAACATACCTCTCCCTCTGGAATTCTGGTTCACATTAGTATAATGATGTTCATGTAACTACAATTATTTCAAAACAAAAAAAATAATTTTCGTATGAGTCATTCTAACATGAATTGAAGCTCCATGAGAGTAGGAATCATGTGTGATTTGCTCACTGCTCTATCTCGGAGGCCTAGCACAGTGCTTGGAATATACGAAGTTCTCAATAAATAAGGCAATAAGAGTATGTACTTTGAAGTTAGACAGAAATGGATTTGAACACTGGCTCCCCTTGACCTTGCAAGTCTCAGAGACTCACTGAGCTTCAATTTTCTCATCCATAAAATGAGGATAATAATAGTGAACTGAATTAGGTGGTATCTATAAAATAACAACACGGACTCTGGCAAATAGAAAACATTAAATAAATACTAGCTGTGATTCGTTCCCCTCCTTATCCTCTTGTTCTTCTTCCTCATCATTATCAATATTGTTTCTCCTCCAATTGGTATGTTTCAGCATATTGACTGAGTCTCAAGAACTTTGCTTTACTATGGTCTAAGGGATCTATTAATATGGAGACACTACCTTTCGGCCTAGCCTGGCACAGCTTTTCCCAGAGAACTTAACCCATGGTTTCCTGAATAATACTTCCTGATAGGATCAGTTAGAGTGACCATCCTGGTTTGCCCAGGACTTAGGGGGTTCCAGCAATTTCACTGGTAAAACTGGGATGTACAAACTGGAGTGAATTTGTCAACCTACCCTTAAGTTTCTTTTCCTTGTCATGCTAGCATTGAGATGCCACCCATAAAAAATCAATTTGCATTTGTGGGTGGGTAGATGAATAAAAGGAAGATAAAACTCAATGTGTACTGAGGAGACCAGATCAGAAGGCCAAACAAGAGTGCCTGTTTTTCCTCCTCTGCAAATAGAAGTGTTTGGCATTTCATACAATGGTGAATTAACTAGCTCCAGCCTATAGCAGAATTAGTATTTACATTTGACCCCTTAAAAAATGCTGATTGAAATTATTTGCACCTAAAGGAAGTTTGAAAACTTTCATTACACAGACAAAGCCTGGGAAGGTGGTATTTTTCTCTTTTATTTTTCTTTATTATGAGCTCTTGTTCCACAGATCAAAGAGCAGCCAAGCATTTTGCAGTTGGCCATTCTAACTTCTGAAGTTTTATTTATATGAAAATCTAAATATAAGCTTCAGGCTTGGCTGCTGAGAGGTAAGAATTCCTTCTTTGATAAGATTTCCTCCATACTGCTGAAGGAACTGCCCAGCACTACTTTTCTACTGTATACAGTTTCTCATGACTTGTTTTGGGATAGGGATGGCCTTAGAGGAAGATGTATCTCATTGAAAAGGAGATTACCTCTTTTCCTTTTCCCCAACAGCTTTACAATCCCTGCAGAAATGCTCCAGAATTAATTGGAGAATGTAGGCTCCTGTGAAGGGAAGTGTGAAAACCCATTGCACCTAAAGTAATCAGGCATCTCAGGAACTAGTTTTATAAAAATAAGAACATATTATATAATACGTTATAGATGTATGGTGAAATATATTATTATAAAAAGAGCTAATATTTATTCAAAGTTTACTATATTTCAGGAACTTTGCAAACAGTATTTCATTTAATTTTTTCAATGAGCCTTGAGGTAAAGGGTATTATTATTATTCATATTTTTCAATGAAGAAAACTCAGGCTCTAGAAGTTAAGCAATCTGTCCAAAATTACATATCTAGTAGGAGGCTGGCCTTATATTTTAAATTTAAATTATAAAATCTTAAAAAGTAAACTATGACAATTGATCCATGTATTTTTATTGAAGAAAAAGAAATTGGAGGGAGAGATGGTAATGTAACCACAGAACCAATTTGAACTGGCCTTATTCTGTTTCTAACAAGATACTGAGTTATTTTTCAGAGACAACAGAAAACTGCAAGTCATGAAGCCAAAGCATGCACAGAGAAGATCATTTCGACCTCCAATAACTCCAGGACTAAAGTTTCTCTCTCACTCCCTGCTCCCCCCCAACCCCCACCGCAGATCCCCCAACTCATGGAACCAAAGATCTATGTTCCCTTCCTATCTCTGAATTTCTCATGCATTTAGGGTCTCTGACTCTCTCATGTATGTGAGTTTCCATACATATATATTTATTAAATTTGATTATTTTCTCTTATTAATCTGTCTCGTGTATATTTGTGCATTAGACCAGCCAAAAGAACCTTGTGGGTAGAGGAAAATTTGTTCTTCCCCAGAGAACCCTGCCCATAACTGACTCCTCACCCTTAACATCTTCTTCTGTCTTTAGCTGGAGATGATGTATAAGGTGATGCCTTTAGTCATTTTGGAGAATTACTCAGTTTTCCCCATGGGATTCTTCCATGTATACAAGAGGTATACAAGTTATTAAACTTTTTGTTTCTGTTAACCTGTTCTATGCCTCTTTAATTATTAGACCAGGCAAAAAAAAAAAAAAAAAAAACTAGAGGAGATGAAGGAAAACTTTTCCACCCCTACAGCATGACTTACCACTTAGTCTAAATTTGAACACATTTAGGATGAAGAATTCACTACTATATAGGGACTGATTCTTCTCAAGAATGTACTCTTTACTGTAAAACCTCTTAGCTTTTCTTTCTTCTTTGGAACATTCTTGGTATTGCCTAGTTGTGTTTCCAATGTGCAAACCCTAAAGACCCTTGAATAAATCTTTATCATTTATTTCTAGCCAAAGCCTCCAGAATAGTTTTGAGTTCATTCAACAAGTATACAGGCAGTATATATGTTGTTAAATTTCTGTTTGTTTTTCTTCTGTTAATCTGTCTTTTAATTAGAGGAGCCATGAACCTAGAAGGTTAGAGAGAAAATTATTTTTTCCTTCCCACAGTTCCATATGATTGCTGGCCTCTGAGTGTGTCACTATCTCTAGTTAGTATCTATATCCCTCTCCATACTTCTGTAAACACCCCTAATTAAACTTTTCCCAAATTTGTCTTTAGAAGGTATCATCTGTTTCCTGCCAGGTATCTGAATGGTTCAACCTCCTTCCCTCTAATATTATGCTTAATTTAACCAAATCTAAATTTGAAGTAGCTTGCCTGTACAGGGGACTGATCCAAGCCTCACATAAGAGTTTTAACCATACACTTTAAGGGTTTTCCTCAATCTTGACATGCAATAATGCTATGGCTTATAATTTGCCTTTTTATACTCGAACACATAACAGAGAACTCATTAATTCCCTAATCACAGTGTGCACTGAAACCAAAATGAGTAAACAGAAATCAATAATATATAATGCAGGTGAACCCTGTTATTACATGATTTTGGACATACAGAAGTCAAATTAAATCCTTTGAGACTTAAAAACTTTATACAATAAAAGTCTAATACAATTTCTCAAAGAAAATTTGTCTTACCTCAACAGTAATATTATAAAAGAGTTTCATTATATACCGAAAACACAAATAAATCATCTAAAAAGAAAAATGGGGAAAATTGCTTTCAAACTATTGCTGAACAGCCTGTATTCATAGTTACAGATTCAGAAACACTAGAATCTAATAATCTGTTACCAAAGCAAAGTATTTGATATTGATTTAGCTTTAGTTACTTCGAAACAATATTGATCCTTAAAAGAGACATTTCAACATTTTACAGTTAGGGCATAAAGTAGTTTCATCCAATTGATTAATAGACACTGTGTATCATTTTTATTTTTAATGAGATCTTTTTCTCCTGGCTGAGGTACTAGTACTTCAGTGAAGGATTAAAAGTAGATTTTATAGCTGAAAAGTTAACATGAATGAGTTCCTATTCCATCTTGTAAAAAGGAAAAAAAATGGCACATCCATTTTTAGAAAATGAGCGACTGGTGAAAAATAAATAAGCTGGCTTAGTGCCTATGAGAAATAGCTACCTCTCTGTTCCCCTGACAATAATAGCATTTTTCTTGCACATTTAAAACTTCACAGACAAAGTGAAAGACTCAAAGTAAGCTTCTCAAAATCTCTTTAAGTGTTCACCATGGAACAATGAAAGAATTTCCAGATTCCTACATTAGAAAAGTCTCAAATGGGTTTTTAGCTCCTCTTTTTCTAGTTAATGAATTGTGACTCCTTTCTAACATTGCTAACAGAGATTCTGGGTCACTTCTCCCTTAACTGAGAGACAAGGAATATATTGTCCCAAACATTTAGAGATATTGCAGAGCCAGGTAAAAGAGACTAAGGACTACCAAAAATGAAAAAACAGTAATGTGTGAAGGAAATACCTAGCTGTGAATCCCAGCTCATCATTGAGTGATGGTGTGAACTTACACAGGGTTACTTAAGCTCTCAGCATTTCATCTATAAAAAGAGATTAAAATTCCATTTCACATGAATGCTCTGAGAAGTCAATGAGATAATGTATGTGAAAGAATCTAATAAAATAATCATTGCATTAAATTTTTCTCAATGACAGTTTCATTTCATTTAAAAAGATTTGTTTTAAAGCCATATAATCTAGTTAGAACAATAAACCAAATGTACTGAAAATAAATGGAGAATACTGTAAGGCAATATAGACTTAGATGTTACATGGAATAATCTCAGATCTCAAAATTGGTATTTTGATGAGAAATAACTACTCTGTGGATTAGTCAGGTGAATGTTTAATTCCTAAACTATCAATTCTTCCTATCTTATGTGCTTGTGCTCAGACACAGGCAACTGGTATTTCTATTGGTTTCAATAAAACACAAAAGTAAATCTGTAATATGATGCACCTCTAACTCAAATATCAAAGATGCCTAGATTATCTGCTGCTGTTGGATTAACTGTGCCAATGTTCTCCTCCAGTGGATAGAGATAATAATAAATTTACTGTTTTATCTCTGCACCTGGCCCAGCATGATCTCCCTGCTAATTAGAAATTTTTAGGGGCTATCCAATTTGTTCAAATATTTGCTAGTATTCCTTCAATTTATAAAGTAGTTTACAGTTTTCAAAGTACTTTAATATGCATCTAAATTTCTTACTGAATACTACAAACAGGAATTACAGATTTGGTTTTTATTAGTTATTTAAATGTAGAGAGAGACATATGCACAAGCTGCTCCTACTCCCTGACATGCATACATACACATAAACTACAGCAACTGAGTACATTCCAAGTATAGATTTGATTCCAACTCATACATCGTGGCTCATTCATAGCAGATAGTACCCTTAGTGACAATGAGTCTAAACAATCTAACTTAAAAATGTCCCCGTAACAGGAAACAAGGGAGCACCTAAAATTGCAACAAGCCACAGAAGCATCTCCTATTTCCACAGATACCTGCAATTACTAAAAGCGACACCAACATTAAATTGAAAATTGGAAAGAATAATTTAATGAACCAACTATGTACAAGCAAAGAAACAAATGAAGAATTAGGCTCTCAGGACACTCAAAAGAAGGGCCAGATGGGGGAAAACTATATGGCTTCCTTCCTCACCTCATTTACTACTTAAACTAAGGCACTAAATCCATCTCAATCGACCTTCTCTTCTAGTTTTTTGATTGTTGATTTTGTATCCAATACTTTACTGTATTTGCTTATTGTTTCTAGTAGTGTTCTTGTGGAGTCTTTAGGGTTTGCTATATAGAGAATTATGTCATCCACAAATAGTGACAGTTTAGACGTTCCCCATTGAATATGATGTCAGCTGTAGGTTTGTCATACGCTCTTTATTATATTGTGGTATGTTCTCACTATTCCCACCTTGCTAAGAGTTTTTTATTTTATTTTTTAATCAAAAATGGATGCTGGATTTTGTTAAATGCCTTTTCTGCATCTATTGATATGATCATATGATTGTTATCTTTCAATTTATTAATGTAGTTTATCACACTAATTAACTTGTGAATATTAAATCAAACTTGGAATAAATCCAAGGAATAAATCCACTTGATCATGGTGTATGTTCTTTTTAATGTATTGTTAAATTTGGTTTGCTAATGATATTTGCATCAAAGTTCATCAGGGATATCATCGTACAGTTCTCTTTTTTTGTACTGACTGCGCTTACATTTTTTTAAAATCCCCACCACCACCACCACTTCCACCCCTGACCTACGGATGTTGCCGACTCCCCTTAAGAACTGAATCTCTAAAGGCGGGCGTCTCCTCCCACATGTTCGCAGCACACACCGGGCCTGGCGCACCTGGGGGGCCTGATGCTTCCAGGGCCTGGCACACCCGAGGTATCTGCTAGGGCTTGAACCCATGACCTTCTGCGTGTAAATCAGACATGCTAACCACTACTCTATGGAACCACCCTTGCGTATTTTTTTTTAATGGTGACATTGATTAACGAAATACAGTAAGTTTCAGGTGTAAAATTTAGCAGTAAGGTATATGTTTGTGTGTGTGTACGTGTGTGTGTGTGTATGTATTGCATTGTGCGTTCACTATCCATAGTTAGGTTTCTTTCTGTCACAATATATTGGACTACTTTTATCCATCTACCTCCCCTGTTCCCCTGCCTCCCACCCTCTGGTAACCACTAATCAATCGTCCATGTTCATGAGTCTCTGTTTGTCCTGTTTGTTTGTTGTTTTTCGGTTTATATTCCACATATAAGTGACGTCACATGGTTTTCAAGTGTTCCTATATGGTTTATTTTGCTTAGTATGATTATCTCAAGGTCCATCCACGTTGTTGCAAATGGCAGTATTTCACCTCTTCTTATGGCTGAGTAATATTCCATTGTATATTTATACCACAGTGTCTTTATCCAATCATCTGTCATAGGATACTTCAATTGCTTCCATATCCTGGTCACCATGAATAATGCTGCTATGAACATCAGTGTACATATATATTTTCAGATATGGGTTTTCAAGACTTTTGGGTAAATACCCAGTAGAGAGATAGCTGGATCATATGGTAGATCAATTCTTAGTTTTTGAGGAACCTCCATACTGTTTTCCATAGTGGTCGTACAAATTTGCAGTCCAATGAGCAGTGTATGAGGGTTCCTTTTTTCTCCACATACTCTTCAACACATGTTATTATTTGTCCTGTTGATTATAGCTATTCTAACAGGTGTGAGATGGTATCTCATTGTAGTTTTGATTTGTGTTTCCCTAATGGCTAGTAAGTTGACCTTTTTTTTTAGGTCACCTCATAGATTGCAAGGACTTTGTCAGCTTACAATCCCTTATTTTTATTTTTTACGCCTAGAGGACCTGGTCTTCCTAGGTGGTCTCCCATCCAAGGACTAACCAGGCCTGACCCTGCTTAGCTTCTGAGATCAGACGGGATTGGGCTTGTTCAGGGTGGAATGGCCATAGACCTATTTTTTCATATGTCCGTTGGTGATTTGTATGTCTTCTTAGGAGACATGTCTGTTCAGGTCCTCAGCCCATTTTTTGATGAAATGGTTTGTTTTGTCGTTGTTGTTTTGAATTGTATGAGTTCCTTGTATGTTTTGGATATTAGGCCATTAACAGAGGCTTTGCAAATATTTTCTCCCACTTGGATGGTTATCTCCTTATCTTGTTAATGATTTCTTTTCCTGTGAAGAAGTTTTAGTTTGATGTAGTCCCATTCATTTATTTTGGCTTAAACTTCTCTTGTTTTTGAGGTCAAATTCAATATGGGTTTTCAGATATGGGTTTTCAAGACTTTGACTATTTAAGTCAAAGGTCCATGAGTATAGTTCCTATATTTTCTTCTATGCATTTTATTGTTTCAGATCTTATATTCATATCTTTAATCCATTTTGAGTTAATTCTGGTGTGTGGTGATAGACAACAGTCTAGTTTCAGTCTTTTGCGGGTGGCTTTCCAGTTTTCCTAGCACCATTTATTGAAGAGGCTTTCCTTTCTCTACTGTATGTTTTTGTGTTTTTCTTCAAAAATCATTTGCCCATATAAACATGGGTTACTTCTGAAATCTTGATTCTGTTCCACTGGTCTGTGTATCTGTTTTTCTGTCAATATCATGCCGTTTTGATTATTACCGCTTTGAAGTATAATTTGAAGTTGGGCAGAGTTATGCTTCCAGTCTCATTCTTATTCTCAGGATGGCTTTGGCAATACAGGGTCTTTTGTGCTTCCATAAAAATCTGATAATTTTTGTTCTATTTCTTTTAAAAAATGCTAATGGGATTTTAATGGTGATTGCATTAAATCTGTATGATGCTTTAGGTATAAGATCGTTTTAATTATGTTAATTCTTCCATTCCAAGAACACAAAATATCCTTCCATTTCTTTGTGTATTCTTCATTTTTTTTAATACAGTCTTACAGTTTTAATTATATAGGTCCTTCACATATTTCACTAGACTTATTCCTAAGTATTTTATTTCATTCTTTTTCTTGTAAAGGCAAAAGGAATTATTTTTTACCCTTAATTTTCAAACATTTCATTATTAGAGTATAGGAAAGCTATGGATTTTTGAAGATTGATTTTGAATCCAGAAACTTTACTATATTTGCTTATTGTTTCTAGTAGTGTTCTTGTGGAGTCTTTAGGGTTTTCTATATAGAGAATTATGTCATCCACAAATAGTGACAGTTTGACTTCGTTTCCTATTTGGATGTCTTTTATATCTTTCTCTTGCCCTATTGCATTCATAGGGACCACCAATGTTATATTGAATAACAGTGGCACTAGTGAACAGCCTTGTCTTGTTCCTGATCTTAGAGGAAATATTTTTAAGTTTCACCGTTAAGTATAATGTTGAATGGGGATTGTCATATATATGGTCTTTATTATGATAAAGTACTTTCCTTCTATATCGACTTTGTTAAGTGTTTTGGTCATAAATGGATCTTGTCAAAGGCTTTTTCTGCATCTATCAATATGATCATATGATTCTTCCTTTTTAATTTTTTATGTAGTGTATCATAATTATCAATTTGCATTTGTTGAACAATCCCTGTGCCCCTGGGATGAAGCCCATTTGATCATGGTGTATAATCTTTTTAATATGTTGCTGTATTCGTTAGCTAGTATCTCATTTAGGATTTTTTTCATCTGTGTTTATGAAAGAGATTGGTCTGTAGTTTCCTTTTCTTGCATTATTTTTAGCAGGTTTTGGTATCAGTGTAATAATGGCCTCATAAAATGAGTTTTAAGGTATTTCCTCCTCTACAATTTTTTGAAAGAGTTTGAGAATAGGTATTAGATCTTATTTGAATGTTTGGTAGAATAAACTGGTGAAACCATCTGTTCATGGACTTTTACTTTTTGGTAGGTTTTATGATCGTTTCAATTTCCATACCGCTGATCAGTCCTTTTATATTTTCCAGTTCTTCTCAATTCAGTTTAGGAAGATTGTATCTTTCTAAGTACTGGTGTATTTCTTCTAGGTTATTAAATTTGGTGTTATATGGTTTTTCGTAGTATTCATGTATGATCTTTTGCATTTCTGCGGTGTTTGTCATCATTTCTCCTCCGATATTAGTACCACTACTCCTGCTTTTCTCTGAACACCATTTGTTTGAAATATCATTTTCCACCCTTTCACTTCGAGTCTATATTTGTCTTTGGAGCTGAGATGTGTCTCCTGGAGGCAGCATATGGTTGAGTTTTGTTTTTTGATCCAAACTGCAATTATGTGCTTTTTTATTGGTGTGTTCAGTCCATTTATGTTTAGGGTGATTATTGAAAAAGAGGTTTTCCTATAGTCATTTTATCTTTTGCTTTCTGGTAGCTTGGTATTTCCATTGTTTCCTTGTCCTTGTGTGTCTATTTTATTTTTTATTTTGGTTATATTTTGTGAATTTTCACTCTGGTCTTTCTTGTTTTATGTTCAGAATCTTTGCTGTGTGGTTACCATTACAATCATGTAGAGGGTATTTATATATACATACATATATATAGACATACTAGTCCATTTTCTTCCATGTGTGCCTTATCTCATTCCCCTTTGCAAATATGGATCTTTAAATCCTCTCCTTTTCTGTTATTGTTGTCTCGATTTGTCCGTATGTATGCTGAACGTTCATTATTATTTTGCAATAGCAAAACTCTTCTTACTGTTTAACCTTATAATGTCCGTTCTTACTAAGGGTTGCACTCTTCCGCTTCTATCTGCCTGCTAGTCGCCTTACTCATAGTTATATCTTTTTTTGTCGTCATTTCATTCTAGATGAGCCAACCCCTTTCAGTATTTCCTGTAATGTAGGCCTCATAGTAAAAAAATCCCTCCATTTTTCTAAGTCTAGAATGGTCTTTATTCTTCCTTCATATCTAAAGGAGAGTTTTGCTGGGTCTATTATTCTTGGTTGGCAATTCCTTTCACTTAATAGTTTGAATATTTGTTTCCACTCCCTTTTGGCTTGTACAGGTTGTGTTGAGAGGTCCGACAATAATCTATTGGGTTTTCTTTTATAGGTTACCATCTTCTTTTTCTTGGCTGTCCTGAGAATTCTTTGTCATTGATTTTTGATAATTTTAATACAATGTGTCTTGGAGAAGGGCTTTTTGGGTTGAGATAATTGGGTTTTCTGTTGGCTTCTTGATATCCAAGCTACAGTTCATTTTTTAGATTTGGAAAATTCTCAACTATCTTTCTGAAAATGCTTTCTAATCCCTGCTCTTTTCCTCCTCTTCGAGAATGCCCATTATTCTTGTTTCCTCTCCTGATGTTATCAGCTGGTTCTTGTATTTCTCTTTCACTATTTTTTATTCTTTGGTTCCTCACTTCTTCCTTCTGATTTGTTTCTAGATTTCTATATTCAATATCACTGATCCTTTCCTCCACTTGGTCGACTCTGTTTCCCAAGCTTGCTATTTCATTTTTCAACTCTTGCAGTGTGTTCTTCATCTCTAGAAGTTCTATTTGGTTCTTTTTGAGGGTTTCAGTCTTCTTGCTAAATAACTTATTTTGCAGATCCAGTTGTTTTTTCAATTCCTGATATTGTTGCTGTGAATTATTTTGGATCTCAGTGAATTTTTCAGAAGTACCATATTGAATTCTCTGTCATTTAAGTTGCATATTTCTATGTCTTTAAGCTATTTTTTGGAGATTTTTCTCTTTTTTTTCTGAGATGCCTTGTCACCTTGTTGTTCATGGTCTTTAATGGATTATTTCTCAGTCTGGACATTAATGGAAGTGTATTCTGCTTTTTTTTTTCTTTCCAGAAAGTAGATTTATTGTATAAAGATCTCTCTTTATCATGTTGCTAAGATGACATTTTTCTTTTGTTTTCCAGTAGGTGTCATCTAAGCCTCTTGGATTCCTGCTTTTTATAAAGTCTTATTAATGCCTATTTTTTCTCATAGATGTTTAATTATGCTTGCCATCCTCAATCTCAGTCTCTGTGTTAGCAACAGTTTCCATAACTTTTGCTCAGATTTTCCTGGTGCTACACGGTGTTCGGTCTTGGAAGATATGGGGATGAGGCCCTCTGGATTGGGTGTTGAGGGATCTCACTCAACCTTGTGTTTATTACAACTGTCGCTAGTAATAATTAATTGTTGCTTCTTTGCCATTCCCTCTTCTTTGCCTTTCCTGCTTTTCTGCTGTCCCTACCTTTCTGCTTTCTGCCCTGATCCCTGGGCACTGCCTTCGGCCGCATGGAGCTCACCGCTCTCCCAGGCAGGAATGTTCAGGGAACTTGGCACAACTTCTCCCCTTCCCCTTCCTTCTACAGGAGTTCCAGCTGCAAGATGTAGCTTCTTTGTTTCTCCCAGTCTACTTCCTGACTCCCAGGATTCTGACTTGTGGTAGCTCTTATGTGCAGATCCCACTCTCAGACGTGCTTGTGTGCAGGTTGGGTGTTTTCTGTTGAGTTTTAGATGTTCATCTTATTCTTGTTTCAAGGGGAGAGAACTGGGGACATCTCTCGCTCTGCCATATTTCTGACATCAGTCTCCTGACTTTGCCTAGTTTTGAAATCAGGATAATGGTTTCCTCTTAAAAAGAGTTAGAAAGCCTTCCTTCTCTTAAAATTTATGGACTAGTTTGAGAGGAATAGGTGTTAATCCTTCTTTGAATGTTTGGTAAATTTAACTGTGAAGCCATCCTATCCAAACTTGTTTTTTGGACTTTTTATTACTGATTTGATTTTGTTGGTGGTAATCTGTCTATTCAGATTTTCTGTTTCTTCTTGACTCAGTCTTGTAAGTTTGTATGTTTCTAGAAATCTATCCATTTATTTCAGATTGTCCAATTTCTTATAATCGTTTGTAATTCTATGGAGTCTGTAGTTCTCTTTCAATTCTGATTTTATTTATGGGGATCTTCTCTCTTTTTGACGAATCTGGTTAATGGCTTATCAATTTTTTTTTTATCCTTTCAAAAACCTAGTTCTTGGTTTCATTGATATTTTGTATTGTTTTTCTAAACTCTATTTAGTTTTTTTCCACACCGATCTTTAGTAACTCCTTCTTTGTATTCACTTTGGTTTTAGTTTGCTGCTCTTTTTCTAGTTCTTTTGAGTTTAGATTATTTACTTAAGATTTTTCTTATTTCTTGAAATAGGCCTGCATTGTTATGAATATTTTGCATACGACTGCTTTTGCTGTGTCCCATAGATCCCATGGATCATTGTGTTTTCATTTTCATTTGTCTCTTGGTATCTTTTAATTTCTTCCTTGATGTCATTGTTAATATCAAGGCTTAGTAGCAAGTTGTTTAGTAGCATGTAATTTAGCCTCCATGTGTTTGTGTACTTTTCAGTATTTTTCTGTAGTTGATTTCTAGTTTTATACCATTGTGATTGGAGAAGCCATCTGATATGATTTCATCTTCTTAAATTTATTGAGACTTGTTTATTGGTCTATCATGTGGTCTATCCTGGAAAATGTGTCCATGTGCTCTTGATAAGAATGTGTATTCTGCTGCTTTAGGGTGAAACTCTCTGTAAATATCAATTAAATCCATCTGGTCTACTGTGTCATTTAAGCCTGTCATTTCCTTATTGATTTTCTGTCTGGAAGATCTGTCCATTGGTTCCAATGGGGTGTTAAAATCTCCTACTATGAGTGTGTTACTGTTGACTTCTCCCTTTATACCAGTCAATAATTGTTTTATATATGTAGGCGCTCCTATGTTGAAGTCATATATGTTTACTAGAGTTATGTCCTCTCGTTGTATTGATCCCTTTATCATTATGTAATTTTCCTCTTTGCTTCTTATTATAGCCTTTGTTTTAAAGTCTATTTTGTCTAATAAAAGTATTGCTACCACAGCTTTTCTTTCATTTCCATTTTCATGAAATATCTTTTTCCATTCCTTTATTTTCAATCTGTCTCTGTCATTTGATCTGAAGTGGGTCTCTTGTAAATTGCACATGTATGAGTCTTGTTTTCTTATTCATTCAGCTACCCTGTGTCTTTTGATTGGAGCATTTAATTCATTTACACTTAAAGTAATTGTTGATAGATATGTAGCTATTGCCATTTTATGATTTATAATTTTATCTTTTTTCCTTTATTGTGTTATATGGGCTCCACATATAAGTGAAATCATTTGGCATTTGTCTTTTTCTGTCTGACTTACTCTATTCAGCACAATACCCTCTAGGTCCACTCATGTTATTGCAATGGCAATATTTCATTCATTTTAATGGCCAAGTAATAATCTTTTTATATATGCAACAATCCTTTCTTTTCCTTTCATTCATTAACAGAAACCCTGGTAGCTTCTATATCTTGACAATTGTAAATAAGGATGCACATGTACCTTTGAAGTAGTGTTTTGAATTTCTTCAGATAAATACCCAAAGATCGTATTACTAAGTCCTTCTTTGTTTCTTGTTATAGCTTTGTTTTAAAGTCTTTTTTTTTTTTTTTTGGTATAAGTATTTCTACCTCAGTTTTTTTTGTTTATCTAATTCTATTTTCATAAAACATATTTTTCCATCCCTTTACTTTTCAGTCTTTGTGTGTCTTTTGATCTGAATTGAGTCTCTTGTAAGCATCATATGTAAGGGTCTTCTTTTCTTATCCATTCAGCCTCCCTATGTCTTTAGACCGAAGTATTGAATACATTTACATTTAAAGTAATTGTTGATAGATATTTAGTTATTGCATTTTATTACTCATACTTTTTATCTTTTTTTTATTTTTTCTTCTAGAAGTTTCTTTAACATTTATTTTGATATTAGTTTGGTGGTAATGAATTTCTTTATCTTTTTCTTACCTGAGAAGCTCTTTATCTGTCTGTCCTTAGACTTTAAAAGATAGCATTTCTGAGTAATCTTGGTTGTCGGTCCTTGCTTTTCATCATTTCAAATATTTCATGTCAATTCTTTCTGGCCTGCAAAGTGTCTGTTGAGAAATCAACTGATAGTTTTATGGGAGCTCCCTTGTAGGTAGCTGTTTTTCTCTTGGTACTTTTAAGGATCTCCCTTTACCATCAACCTTTGGCATTGTGATTATGATATGTCTTAGTGTGGGCCTCCTTGGGTTCATCTTGTTTGGGACTTTCTGGGCTTCCTGGGCTTTGATGTCTATTGCTTGCACCAGGTTCAGGAAGCTTTCTGTTATTATTTCTTCAAATAGGTTTTCAAACCCTTGCACTCGCTCTTCTCCTTCTGGCACCCCACTGATTCAAATATTGATATGCTTGATGTTATCCCAGAGGTCCCTTAAACTATCCTAATTTTTTGGATACTTTTTTCTTATTGATATTCTGATTGACTTTCTGCTAACTTATCTTCTACATTAGATAAAGCAAAGGCTTTATCTAATTTTCCATTGATCCTCTCTACTCTAGTCTTTATTTCAGTTATTGCCTTAATTTCTGACTGGCTCTTTTTATGTTTTATCTGTCTATTTTTATGTTTCCTATCTCTTTGTTGATGTTCTCACTGAGATCATTGAGCATTCTTATAACAAGTATTTTGAACTCTGCATTTGGTAGATTGCTTGTCTATATTTTGTTTAGTTCTTTTTCTGGAGCTTTGTTCTGTTCTTTCATTTGCAACATGTTTCTTTGTCTGCCCTTTTTGGCTGACTCCCTCCATTTGTTTCTATGTATTAGCTAGAGCTACTTTGTATTCCAGTCTTGGTAGAGTAACTTTATATAGTAGGCGTCCTATGGTTCCTAGTGGCACTGTCTCATTTGTCACCTGATCCAGGTGCTGTAGGTGTGTCATTTGTGTGGGTTGTTTTTGCCTTCTTGTTGTAGGTGAATCTTGGTTGCTGTTTGTAGGTCAATGGATAGAACTGACCCTCACAGGTTAATCGGTTGTGAGGGCTTGTCAGTGACTACAGTGGAGAAGCTATTGTGCAGGGGTTGACCTTACAGAGCAGGATTCACTTTAGTATGACTGTATTGTCTTCCCAGTCTGCTCTTTTGATGTGTTATCTGTGGCTGTGGTCCAGTGGTGCTCTGGCACGGTCTGAAACTGGCCACTGGATGTGCCAGACTCCTGGTCCTCCTAGGATCAGTGTTACCACAGGAGAAGTCCAGCTGTTAACAGTACTCTGCCTGGGGCTACCTGGTATAATCCACAAGCAATCTTCAGATGTCCTTTACCTGTGCTTTCCTTGGAGGTGCCTGAGAGAATCTAAGACATGAAGCAAGGCTGCCTGCTACTATTGCCAGGCTTCAGGCTGCTTAGTAAGGGGTATGGGGCTCACTGAGGCCAGATGCTACTTCTTTGGAGATTGTAAACTTTTGAGAAATTTTAGGAAAGTATGCAACATTAACCAAGACAGGACGTTTATACAAAAAAGCAACTGGCAGTGGCTTGAGTGGGCCTACAAATAGGGTAGGGTGGGGTCTCAGGGAATCACCAGGGCTGGGTGAACTGTGCTAGCTGGCTTGATAAAGAGTCAGATAAGGAGGGCACCTGTATATACATGCTGAGATGGGGGAGGGATCAACATAAGAACAATGGATTCTGCCAGTACTTTTGTCTCAGGGAAAGCAACCATTTCAGCCAATACCCTGAAGGCAGAAAATTCAGTTCCTCCCCATATGTCCCTGGTGCTTTATAAGCTACTGCCCCAGCACTGGAACTCAGAGCAAGTAAGTCTATTAATAGTAAGTTAGTGCATGGGTCCTTTAAGTGTAACACCTGGAACTCTAGCCACCCTCCATCACACTCAGCCACAGTCTCCACTGGTTTTAACAGTCAGAAGCTTGGGGACTCTTGTCCCAGCACTGCAACTCTGGGCTAGGAAGCCTGGTGTGTGGCTGGAACCCCTTGTTCCTCAGGGGGAGATCTCTGCAGCTGATATAGCCCCTAATTATTTTAAATTAAGTTTATTGCTGTAACATTGATTAATACAATGATATAATTTTCAGGTGTATATTATAATTTGACGTCTGTATATTCTATTGTGTGTTTACCACACAAGGTTCAGTTTCCTTCAGCTACCATATATTTGATCCTTTTTACCCATTTCACCCTCACCCAACCCCCCAATATATGACACTTTTTACCCCATCCATCTTCCCCCTCCTCAACCACCGCCTAACCTCTGGTAACCACTAGTCTATAGTCCATGTACATTAGTCTCTGTTTGTTCTGTTCATTTGTTGCTTTTAGGTTTATATCCCACATGTAAGTGATATCATGTGATTTTCGACTTGTTCTCTTTGCCTTATTTCTATTAGCATGATTATCTCGAGGTCCATTCATGTTGTCACAAATGGCAGTATTTTCTCACTTCTTATGGCTGAGTAATATTCCATTGTATATATGTACCACAGCTTCTTTAGCCAATCAACTATTGTAGGACACTTCGGTTGTTTCCATGTCCTGGCCACTGTGAAAAATGCTGCTATGAACATTGGTGTACAAATACCATTTCGGGTATGGGTTTTTAAGTCTTTGGGGTAAATGCCCAGTAGACAGATTGCCAGATCATATGGTAGATCAATATTTGTTTTTTTTGAGGAACTTCCATACTGTTTTCCATAGTGGCTGAACCAATTTGCAGTCCCACCAGCAGTGGATGAGGGTTCCTTTTTCTCTGCATCCTCTCCAAAATTTATTACTTGTCTTGTTGATTATAGCTATTCTAACAGGTGTGAGATGGTATCTCATAGTGGTTTTGATTGGCGTTTCCCTAATAGCTGGCGATGTTGAGCATCTTTTCTAATATTTGTTGGCCATTTGTATGTCCTCTAGGGAGAAGTGTCTGTTCAGGTCCTCTGCCCATTTTTTGATTGAATCATTTTTGTTGTCGTTATTGAGTTGTATGAGTTTTTTTGTATATTTTGGATATTAGGCCCATATCAAAGGTGTTGCTCACAAATATATTTTCCCCATTTGGATGGTTGTCTCTTTACTTTGTTGACGATTTCTTTAGCTGAGCAGAAGCTTTTTCGTTTGATGTAGTCCCATTGATTTATTTTAGCTTTTACTTCCCTTGTCATTGAGGCCAAATTCATAAAAACCTCTTTAAGTCCAAAGTCCTTGCATTTAGTTCCTATGTTTTCTTCTATGCATTTTATTGTTTCAGGTCATATATTATATTTAGGTCTTTAATCCATTTTGAGTTAATTCTGGTGTGTGGTGATAGACAACAGTCTAGTTTCCTTCTTTTTCAAGTGGCTTTCTAGTTTTCCCAGCACCATTTATTGAAGAAGCTTTCCTTTCTCCACTGTATGTTTTTGACATTTTTGTCAAAAATTATTTGCTCATATAAATATGGGTTTACTTCTGGACTCTTGCTTCTGTGCCACTGGTCCGTGTGTCTGTTTTGCTGCCAAAACCATGTCGTTTTGATTACTGCCGCTTAGTAGAATAATTTGAAGTCAGGCAGAGTAATGCCTCTAGTCTCATTCTTTATTCTCAGGATGGCTTTGGGAATTTGGGGTCTTTTGTGCTTCCATAAAAATCTGAATATTATTTTTTCTATTTCTTTAAAAAATGCCGATGAGATTTTGATGGAGATTGTATTAAATTTGTATAATGCTTTAGGTAATATGGTCATTTTAACTATGTTGATTCTTCCAATTCAAGAATGCGGAATATCTTTCCATTTCTTTGTATCTTCTTCAATTTCTTTTAATAGGGTCTTATAGTTTTCGTTATATATATATAGGTCCTTCACATGTTCCATTAAATTTATTCTGAGATATCTTCTTTTTGTTGCAATTGCAAAAAGAATTATTTTTTCTACTTCTTTTTTTGTCACTTCATTATTAGAGTATAGGAACGCTATGAATTTTTGAACATTGATTTTGTATCCAGAAACTTTACTGTATTTGCTTATTGTTTGTAGTGTTCTTGTGGAGTCTTTAGGGTTTTCTATGTAGAAAATCATGTCATCCGCATGCGATAGTTTGACTTCTTCATTTCCTATTTGGATGCCTTTTATATCTTTCTCTTGTCTGATTGTACTTGCTAGGACCTCCAATGTTATATTAAATAACAGTGGCAATAGTTATCCCCAAATTTTTAACCACTACACATGCATATGGGGAACATAGCCTGTTCTGCATCTCTGCCCCTCTTACCAGTCTTGATGTGTCTTTTTCTCTATGTCCTTAGTTATAGGATTTCTGTTCAGCTAGACTTCAGGAGATTCTTAATGATGTTTGTTTTGTAGTTTAGTTATAATTTTGATGTGGTCATGAGGAAAGACAAGTCCATCATTTCTCAACCCTGTTGTCATGCCCAGAAGTCAATACACTCTTAATAATAATCTTAATATGATAATTTTCTTTGTAGTTGGCAATTTGAGAAGTCTTTATGTAGGAAGGGACATTTACTATATATTTAATGTCAGAAGGGAGTTTTCCAGTCAGGGATGAGAGGACATTCCATACAGTTAAGACTTAACATGAATTTGCCTGGTATGTTCAGGAAAAAGCAAGAAGTTTGATGATTTGTGGAGTTACCTGATGCTTAAAAGGTGATCAATTTATTTTTTTTAATTGTGGTAATAAATAGTATTTATTATTGTAATAATATTTAATTGAAAATTTCAGGGGCATTATGTCCATTCATATTGTTTTACAACCATCATCATCAACAGATTTTTTTTTAATGGATGAATGAATGCAATGAGATTGTAAATGGCCTTGTAAGACATGCTAAGGAGTATGTCCTATATTCTGTAGTTAATGGAAAAATATTTAAAGGTGATGGGCATAAAAGAATAAAAAGGAATCAAAATATATTTGTGAGACAATATTTACAGCAGTGATTTTTCAACTCTGACTACACGTTAGAAATTTTTTAAAAATCATATCCAGTCTACTGCCATGCCACCCTGAACAAGCCCAATCCCATCTGATCTCGGAAGCTAAGCAGGATCAGTCCTGGTTAGTACTTGGATGGGAGACCACCTAGGTAGACCAGGTCCTGTAGGCATGAAAAATAAAAAATAAGGGATTGTAAGCTGACAAGTTCCTTGCAATCTGTGAGGTCTACCAAGGGTTGCCTCGCCTAAAAAAAAAATCATATCTATACCTGGGTCTCAATCCACACATACACAAAAAATCAGAATCTTTGGAGAAAAGAACTTACATAAGTATACACAAAAAACTTTCTAAATGATTCCATTGTACAGGTAAGGCTGAGAACAGCCTCTGTTCTAGAGCAGAGACTCTGCTCAAAGTCAAAGTGTGGTCCTCATCTTAGACCTACTGAATTAGAACCTCTGAAACTTGGGTCTAGCATTCTGTGCTTTAATGAGAATTTCAGGTGGTGTATGTTGAAATTTGAGTTTCATTGAACTATAGGAATTGTAGGAACTGTGGTTTTATTTTAAGGAATAGACAGTGAGTGACACAGAAATGGCCAAAATAATGCCTAGGTTGTACAGTTTTAAGTATAATCAACTGGAAAATGGAAAGATTATTATTCTGGGTAAGAAACAAGGGAAATGGGTGTCATAAAAGATCAGAGTTAAGACATTCTTGGAAAGAAAAGTAAAATTTATCAATAACCAATTTATTTGATGGGTTCCAGTCAAGACGGTGGAGTAGATAGCCGAGAGGGTGGGATTGATCCTAAGTTAAGGTGGGGTAGAGGTGCTCCCTTCCTCCAATGAGTGCATTATAATTTCAATTAAATTACATAACAATCGGTACACTTTAGAAAAACATGGCAGAGTGAGAGACATCTCCAGATCTTTCCCTTTGAAACGACAATAAGTTGAGCATCTAAAACTCAAAAAGAAAAAAAAAAAAACACCCAAAGTGCACACTTTCCCATCTGAGTGTGAGATCTGCGCATAAGAGCTACGACAGGTCAGAACCCTGGGTGTCGGACGGTGGACTGGGAGAAATAAAGAACCTGCCTCTCACAGCCCCTGGAGTTTCTTGCAGGAGGAGAGAGAGGGGAGAAGGTTTGGTGATTTCCAGAAAAGCCCTGCCTAGGAGGGCTGTAAGTTCCACGCAGCCAGCAGCTGGGCCCAGTCATCAGGGCAGAGAGCAGAGAAGCGAGACTGGACTGCAGATAAACAACAGTTGATTTTTACCAGCTGCAGCTGCAAAATCGAGGCTGAACCTCAGCCCCCAACTCCCAATGCAGATGGCCCCTTCCTCCATACTTTCCGAGACCAATCACGACAGAGCCCCAAGAGAATCTGAGTAAACACAGCTGAGACTGTCACTAACACTGACAAGGACTGAAACTGAGGATAGCAAGCGAAATAAAATATCTACGAGAAAATAAAAAAGGTACTATTAAGGCTTTGTATAAAGCAGAGATTCAAGAGACTTACACGCCTCCTACTGGAAACCAAAAGAAAAGCACCTTCCTTACAACAGGCTAAAGAGAGACCTTTATATAATAAATATTCTTTCTGGAAAAGAGCAGAATATACTTCCATTAATGCCCAGGTAGAGAAATAGTCCATTAAACACCATGAACAACCAAGGTGACAAGGTATCTCAGAAAGACAGAGAAAAACCTCCAGAAAATAAGTTTAAAGGCATAGTAATATGCAATTTAAATAACAGAGAATTCAGGAAGGTACTTCTGAAAAAAGGTCAATGAGATAGGAAACGCATCATATCAAAGATTTCAAGAATTGAAAAAACAACTAGATGAGCAGAATGAATTCTTTAGCAAGGAGATTAAAATCCTCAAAAAGAACTAAATAGACCTTCTGAAGATTAAAAAAGTAAAAACACTTCAAGAGTTGAAAAATGAAATAACAAGCTTGGGAAATAGAGTCAACCAAATGGAGAAAAAGACCAGTGATAGCAAAGATAGAAATCTAAAAATAAATGAGAAAGAAGGAGAGAGAAACAGGAGAGTGTAAAATAATGAAAGAGAAATGCAATAACGAGCTGATACAATGAGGAGAGGGAACTTAAGAATAATGGGTATTCTCAAAGGGGAGGGAAAGGATTAGAGACTAGAAAGCATTTTCAGACAAATAGTTGATGAGAATTTTCCAAAATAAGGAATAAGCTGAAACTTGGAATTCAAGAAGTCAACAAAACACCCAATTATCTCAATTCAAAAAGGCCCTCACCAAGACATATTGTAAGAAAGTTATCAAAAATCATCAACACATATGGAATTCTCAGGGCAGGAAAACTCATTAGATTATCATCAGATTTCTCAGCGCAAACCTTACAAGCCAGAAAGGAATGGAATCAAATATTTAAACTATTAAATGAAAGGAACTACCAGCTTAGATAGAATAATGTATCCAGCTAAGCTCTCCTTTAGAAATGAAGGAGAAATAAAGACTATTCCAGACATACAAAAACTGAGGGAATTCTCCACTACAAAGCCTGCACTACAGGAAATACTAAAGGGGTCACCTCGCCTAAAACAAATGACAAAAAAAAAAACATAATTAGGAGTAAAGTGACTATAAGGCAAATAGAAGCAGAGGAGTGCAACCCTTGCTAAAAACAAGGCATTGTAATCTTAATAATAAGAGATTTTCTATAGCGATATATTAATGAAATTCAGCATACATAAGGACAAATTCAGAAAACAATGACGGAAAAGGGAAGGATTCAAGGATCCAAATTCACAAAGGGGAATGG
>NW_011889116.1:3892858-3896653 GCF_000151845.1 Pteropus vampyrus
TATTTGTAATGGCAACCACACACCAAAGATTCAGAAACCAAGATTATAACATGAAACAAGAAGAACCAGTAGAAAAACCCACAAAAGCCAACCAAAATAAAGAAAACAAAAACACAAGGACAAGGAAGCAATGGAAACACCGAGCTACCAGAAAGCAAAAGATAAAATGGCTATAAGAAGACCTCATATTACATAATCACCCTAAATGTAAATGGTCTGAACTCAAAAATAAAAAGGCACCGAGCTACAAAATGGATTAAAAAACAAAACCCAACCATATCCTGCCTCCAGTTCCAAAGACAAATATAGGCTGAAAGTGAAAGGGTGAAAAATGAAATTTCAAGCAAATGGCATTCAGAGAAAAGCAGGAGTAGCAGTACTAATATCAGACAAAATAGACTTCAAAATAAAAGCGGTAAAGAAAAATACTAAGGGACACTTCATAATGACAAAGGGAATAATGGACCAAGAAGACTTAACACTTATTAATATCTATGCTCCTAATCAGGTGCCCTGAAATATGTAAAGCGATTACTAACAGAACTAAAGAGAGAAACAGACCAAAACAGTATCGTAGCAGGGGACCTAAATACACCACTGTCAGATATGGACAAATCATCCAAACAGAAAATCAATAAGGAAATAGCATCCTTAATTGACACATTAAACCAACTGGACATAATTGACATATACAGAGCCTTCCATTCCAAAACAGGTGCTTATACATTCTTCTCTAATGCACATGGAATATTCTCAAGGATTGACCACATACTGGGACACAGAGATAGTCTCAACAAATATAAGACGGTTGAAACCATACCAACCATATTCTCTGATAATGTTTTGAAACTAGAGATCAATTGCAGAAAGATCAGGAAGAACCACAAATACATGGAAATTAAACAACATTCTACCAAAGAAATACTGTGTCAAGAAAGAAATAAAAAGAGAGATCAAAGATAAATAGAAAAAATGATGATTATAGTAAAAAATATTTAAAATTTTGGGGCATAGCAAACACGGCCATAAGAGGAAAGTTCATATTATTATGAAAACAAGAATGAACCCAAATAAACAACCTAACATTTCATCTTAAAAAACTAGAAAAGAAAGAACGAATGAAGCCTAAAGTCAGCAGAAGGAAAAAAATAATCAAAATTAGAGCAGAAATTAAAAAAAAGAAAAAAAAATAGAAAAAAATGCAACAAAGAGCTAGTTCTTGAAGGTTAATAAAATTGACAAATCCCTGGTTACACTCACTAAAAAAAAAAAAGAGGAAGAACAAACAAAATCAGGAATGAAAGAGGGGAAATGATGACAGACACCACAGAAATACAAAGGATCATATACTAATACTATGAAAAAGAATATAACACCAAATGTAATAATCTAGAAGAAATGGACCAGTACTTACAAAAATACAATTTTCCTAGACTGAATAAAGAAGAACTGGAAAATCTAAATAGACCAATCAGCAGTATGGAAATTCAAACAATCATCAAAACCCTACCAAAAAGTAAAAGTCCAGGACCAGATGTCTTCATTAGTGAATTCTACCAAACATTCAAAGATTTAATACTTATTTTCCCAAAATCTTCCAAAAAATGAAAGAGGGCCCAATACTTCCCAACTCATTTATGAGGCCAATATTACTCTGCTATGAAAACCTGGTAAAGATAACACAAAAAATGAAAACTACAGACCAATATATCTCATGAACACAGATGTAAAAATCCCAAATAAGATACTAGTGAACCAAATACAGCAACATATTAAAAAGATTATACACCATAATCAAGCAGGCTTCATCCCAGAGGCACAAGGATGGTTCAACATATGCAAATCAATTAATGTGATACACCACATAAACAAAATAAAAAATAAGAATCACATGATCATGTCAATAGAAGCAGAGAAAGCCTTCGACAAGATACAGCATCCATTTATGATCAAAACACTTAACAAAATCGTTATAGAAGGAAAGTACCTTAACATAATAAGGCAGTATATGACAAATCCTTAGTCAACATTATACTTAATGGTGAAATACTAAAAACCTTCCCTTTAAGATCAGGAACAAGGCAAGGCTGTCCACTATCACCAGTGCTATTCAATATAACATTGGAGGTCTTAGCGAATGTAATCAGACAAAAGAAAGACATAAAAGACATCCATATAGGAAACGAAGAAGTCAAACTGTCACTATTTGTGAATGACATGATTCTCTATATAGAATACCCTAAAAACTCCACAAGAACACTACTAGAAACAATAAGGAAATACAGTAAAGTCTCTGGATACAAAATCAACATTCAAAAATACATAGCTTTTCTATACTCTAATAATGAAATGTCATAAAAAGAAGTGGAAAAAAATAATTCCTTTTGCAATTGCAAAAAAAAAAAAGAATAAAATACCTAGAAATAAATTTAACGAAACAAATGAAGGACCTATATAATGAAAACTATAAGACACTATTAATGGAAATCGAAGAAGATACAAAGAAATGGAAAGATATTCCGTGTTCTTGGATTGGAAGAATCACCATAGTTAAAATGAACATATTACTATAGCATTGTGCAGATTTAATGCAATTCCCATAAAAATCTCATTGGCATTTTTTAAAGAAAAAGAACAAAAAATCTTCAGATATGTCTGGAAGCACAAAATACTGCCAAGTGCAAAGCCATCCTGAGAAAAAAGAACAAGGCTGAAGGCATCACACTGCCTCACTTCAAATTATATTCCAAAGTGACAGTAACCAAAATGGCATGGTTTTGGCAGCAAAACGAACACACGGACCAGTGGAACAGAATCTAGAGTCCAGAAGTAAATTCATATTTAAAAGGGCAAGAAATTTTTGGCAAATAATCCAAAAACATACTGTGGAGAAAGGAAAGCTTCTTTAGTAAATAGTGCTGGGAAAACTGGAAAGCCCCCTGCAAAAGAATGAAACTAGACTGTTGTTTCATCACCACACACCAAAATTATCTCAAAATGGATTAAGGACCTAAATATAAGACCTGAAACAATAAAATGCATAGAAGAAAACATAGAAACTAAATTCAAGGACCTTGGACTTAAAGAGGATTTTATGAATTAGACCTCAAAAGCAAGGGAAGTAAAAGCTAAAAAATGAATGGAACTACATCAAACTAAAAAGCTTCTGCTCAGCTAAAGAAATCATCAACAAGGTAAAGAGACAACCATCCAAATGGGAAAATATATTTGCAAGCAATGCCTCCGATAAGGACCTAATATCCAAAATATACAAAGAACTCATACAACTCAATAACAACAACAAAGAAAAAACAAATGATCCAATCAAAAAATGGGCAGAGGACCTGAACAGACACTTCTCCGTAGAGGACATACAAATGGCCAACAAATATATGAAAAGATGTTCAATGTCACTAGCTATTAGGGAAATGCAAATCGAAACCACAATGAGATACCATTTCACACATGTTAGAATAATTATAATCAACAGGACAAATGTTGGAGAGGATGCAGAGAAAAAGGAACCCCTATACAGTTCTGGTGGAACTGCAAATTGGTACAGCCGCTATGGAAAACAGTATGGAGGTACCTCAAAAAAATAAGAATTTGTGTACCATATAATCCAGCAATCCCTCTACTGGATATTTACTCCAAAGTCTTGAAAATCCATATTCAAAAAGATATTCGCACACCGATGTTTATAGCAGCATTATCCACAGTGGCCAAGACATGGAAGTAACCAAAGTATCTTACAATAGATGACTAGCTAAAGAACTGGTGATACATATATACAAT
>NW_011889116.1:3896988-3899653 GCF_000151845.1 Pteropus vampyrus
CAGCCACTATAGAAAAGAGTATGGAGGTCCCTCATAAAACTAAGAATTGATCTAACATGTGATCCAGCAATCCCTCTACTGGATATTTACTCCAAAGTCTTGAAAATCCATATTCAAAAAGATATTCGCACACCGATGTTCATAGCAGCATTATCCACAGTGGCCAAGACATGGAAGTAACCAAAGTATCTTACAATAGATGACTAGCTAAAGAACTGGTGATACATATATACAATGGAATATTACTCAGCGATAAGAAGAGATGAAATACTGCCATTTGTGACAACATGTGAGGAGTTCGAGATAATCATGCTAAGTGAAATAACCCAGGCAGAACATGTTGAAAATCACATGATATCACTTATATGTGGGATATAAACCTAAAAGCGACAAACGAGAAGGACAAACAAATACAGGCTCATGGACATAGACTAGTGGTTACCAGAGGACCACAGACTAGTGGTTACTAGTGAGATGGAGGAGGAGTGGGGAGGTAGATGTGGTAAAGAGGATCAAACATAAGGTTTAGGGGAAGGGTGAAGTGGGTAAAAGGAATCAAATATATGGTAGCTGAAGGAAACTGGACTTTGGGTGATAAACACCCAATAGAACATACAGATGTCAAATGATAATGTACACCTGAAAATTTTATAATTGTATTAACCAATTTTACCCCAATAAACTGAATTTAAAAAATAAATTAATGAATGAATGAATGAATAAAGATAAGGACCTCATATGGCAAAACCCACAGTTAACATCATACTCAACATGGAAAAGCTAAAAATATTTTACTTCAGATCAAGAAGGAGACAAGGATGTCCACTTTTACCATTTTTATTCAACATAGTATTGTCCTAGCCACAGGAAGCAGACAAAAAAAAAAGAAAGAAAGAAAGAAAGAAAAAGAAAAGACACCCAAATTGATAAGGAAGAAGAAAAACTGTCATTATTTGCAGATTTTGTAATACTATATACAGAGAACCCTAAAGATTTCACCAAAAAATCTTTTAGAACTGGTAAATGAATTCAGTAAAGTAACAATACAAAATTAATAATCAGAAATCAGTTGCATATTTATGCACCAATAATTAACTATCAGAAGGAGAATTTAAGAAAACAATCCTATTTATATTTGCACCTAAAACAATAACATACCTAGGAATAAATTTAACCAAGGGAGTAAAAAACCTATACTCAGAAAATTATAAGTCATTGAAGAAAGAATTGAAGAAGATACAAATAAATGAAAGCATATACTATGCTCATGAATAGGAAGAATCAATGTCATTAAAATGTCCATACTTCCCAAAGCACTCTATAGATTCAGTGCAACTCCTATCAAAATACCAATGACATTTTCAGAACAAATAATCCAATAATTTATATGGAATCATAAAAGACACTGAATAGCCATGTCATTCTTGAAAAAGAATAACAAAGTTGGAGGTATACTATTACTTATTATCAAACTATACTACAAGGCAATAGTAATCAAAACATCATGGTACTAGCATAAAAACAGACACATAGATCAATGGAACAGAATAGAGAGCCCAGAAATAAATTCATGCTCATATGGTTATTTAATCCATGACAGAGGAGGCAAGAATATAAAATGGGGTAAAGACGGACTCTTCAATGAATGGTGTTGTGAAAACTGTAGAGGTACATGCAAAAAAAAATGAAAGTAGATCACCTTCTTACAGCATATACAATATCAAATTAAAAAGCTTCTGCACAGCAAAAGAAACCATGAACAAGGAAAAGAGAGAAGTGTCCAAATGAGAGAATATATTTGCAAACAAAGCTTCTGATATGGGCCTAATATCCAAAATATACAAAGAACTCACATAACTCAACAACAACAACAACAACAAATCCAATTTAAAAATAGGTAGAGGACGTGAACAGACATTTTTCCCAAGAAGACGTACGAATGGCCAAAGGCATATGAAGAGATGCTCAACTACTCTAGCTATTAGAGAAATGCAAATCAGAACTACAAGATACCATCTCACACTTATTAGAATGGCTATCCACAGCACAAGTAATAACAAGTGTTGGAGAAATTGTGAGAAAAAAGAAACCCTCATTTATTGCTGGTGGGAATGCAGATTTGTACAACCACTATGGAAAACAGTATGGAGTTTCCTCAAAAACTAAGAATTGAATTACCATATGATCCATCAATCTCTTTTCTGGGTATTTACCCCACAAAACACCGAAAACATTTATCCACAAATACATAAGCACTCCGATGTTCATAGCAGCATTATTCACATTGGCTGGGACATGGAAGCAACTGATGTGTCCTACGATAGATGATTCAATAAAGAAGAGGTGGTACATACATACAATGGAATATTACTCACCCATAAGAAAAGTGAAATACTGCTGTTTGCGACAAAATAGATGAATCTTGAGATAATCATGCTAAGCGAAATATGTCAGACAGAAAAAGTCGAAAATCATATGATTTTACTCATATATGAGATATTAAACTGAAAGCAAAAAGAACAATCATGACAAACAAACAAAGACTCATGGACATGGACAGTGGATCAGTGGTTACTAGAGGGAAAGGGAGAGAAGGGTTAGATATGGGTAAAAGGAGCCAAATATTTGGTGACAGAAGGAAATCTAACTTTGGGTGGTGAATACA
>NW_011889116.1:3899723-3933331 GCF_000151845.1 Pteropus vampyrus
TATGACATGTTGAATTGTAAACATGAAACTTGAAACTTAAACTTGAAACTTATTTCATTTTATTAATCAATGTCACCTCAAGAATTTTAATAAAAAATAGCGATTATCAAACATACACATGTACATAGTACAAAGTAAAATAATAAATTATCATTATACTAAAATAAAAGAAAATGAGCAGAGGACCTGAATAAGCATTTCTCCAAAGAGGACATATAGATTGCCAAAAGACATACGAAAAGATGTTTAGCATCAGTAATCATCAGAGAAATGCAAATTAAAACCACAATGAGATGTCACCTCACACCTGTCAGAATGGCTATCTTCAATAAATTAAAAAATAACAAGTGCTGGCAAGAATATGGAGAAAAGGAAATCCTCGTGCACTGTTGGTGAAATTGCAAATTGGTACAGCCACTATGGAAAACAGTATCTAGTTTCCTCAATAGTTTAAAAATAGAACTACCTGTGTCCCCAAAATTCTACTTCTTGATATTTATCCAAGGAAATTCAAAACACTAATTCAAAGAGATATATACACTTCTATGTTCACTGTTGTGCTATTAATAGCCAAGATACAGAAGCAATCTAAATGTCCATCAGTAGACGATCAGATAAAGAAGAGGTGGTACATATATACACTGGAATATTACTCATTCATAAAAAATGAAATCTTACCATTTGCAATGACATCAATGGTCCTAGAGGGTAATATGCAAATGAAATAAGCCAGACAGAGAACGACAAATGCCATATGATTTCACTTATATGTGCAATCTAAACAAAACAAAACAAACAAAACGAAAACAGACTCATAGATACAGAGAACAAACTGGTGATTGCTAGGTGGGAGGGGTGTTGGGAGGCTGGGTGAAAAAGATAAAGGGATTAAAAGGTACAAATTGGTAGTTTCAAAATAGTCATAGGGATGTAAAGTACAGCATAAGAAATATAGTCAATAATATTGTAATAATCATGTGTAGTGCCAGATGAGTACCAGACTAATTATATAAATGTCTAACCACTATGCCGTACACCTGAAACTAATATAAAATGATATTGAATGTCAACTCTAATTGAAAAATAAAAAATTTTGAAATAAAGAACCAATTTACTTGAAGCCCCTTCTCATGCTTGTAAGTTAGATGGATTCTGTTCCTGTTCTCTACATGGGCAAAACTGAAAAATGGGACAGTCAAATCAGGTAGCTTAGCTAGACAAAAAAGAAAGCCTGTTCAAAGAGAGTTTAGATTCAATCTTCTTTAAGGAGATGTGCACTTACTCTAGGGCTTAACTCTTTTTCTCCATATTCTCTCAGTACCATATTTCTAAACAGCCTATGTTCTTCTATGGCCCAACCCGCATCCTTTTTGCTAAAAGGCAAGCTTGCATAATGGGAAAAGGCAACATATTACCTTTTTTGTTATTGTTAAATGTCAGAATTGAATGCTCACCTGATTTCTCCAATAGTATGTAAAGATGGCATGTTTACTATAACTTGGTGCCTTAAAAAAGCAGTTCAGAATTCTCTGGGGGTTATATCTTAAATTATTTCACAAGATATTTAACAGCAAGTCTTCAGACAAACTGGCCTCTTGAAATGCACTTCAATATGTGTTTGCTTTAATCAATCAAATTGACTGACAAAGATATTTGCAATTAGTTTATCAGGAAAAACTTCAATAGTCCTTTGGTCTTGGAAGTTGTTATACTTATGATTTGCTTTAAAAAGTAGGTATATTTATTAATAAAGTTATTTTCTCTTTTCTAACACAAAAATTAAAGCTTTGATTTTTCCACAAAATGTTAGAGACTTCTCTTGATAAGTAAATGTAAGCTCTATGGAAATTGATCAATGTGATATCAACATGACTTCAACAAGTTTACAGTAAGTATATACTATGGACTCTGCTTCATGTCAAATTTCAGGGCACTGGTTCTCAAATGTGGCTGCACATTGGAATTACCTAGGAAGTTTTAAACATGGATGATGCCTGAGCCCCACCCCTAGAGATTTTTATATAATCAGTTAGGGTGGGGCCTGGGCACAGAGATATTTAGAATGTTCCTAGCTCATTCTAATGTACACCCAAGGTTGAAACCACTGTATAAAAGTATTTTGAAAAAATGAATAGAACCTATTTGATGGAATAACAGATACACAAGTAACAGTGAAGAGCAATACAAGACAGTTTATTAAAAAATCTGTTTGAACATGAAAAGATGCTAAGAAATAGAGTCCTAAAAAAACACCATTTAAGTTCTTAAGTGGGCAGGAAAGTGGTGAAAACTGTTTTAGGAAAATCAGTCTAACAGCTCTTCGGGATGGACTGAAAAATGTATGAATGGAAGCATAGAGATAAATGGAGAAGGTATTTCTAGAAAAGCTGAAAATTACCCAATTTCTTATACAATGAAGTTGAATTTTCTCAACATAGTGTTTAAGACTGTCCGTAATATGTTTTCAATCTATATTTTTAGTCTTAGCTCTCACCCTACTTCCTCGTGCAAGCCATAGTCTAACGCAGAGTTCCACAAAGTGAAATGGTATGTTAATAGGTGCTATATGAAGAAAGGGGGTCCATGGTCAGACAAGTTTTAAAACACTGATTGAAATTTAAAAAAAAATTAAAACAGGCTCCTTTATTGCAGGACCTTTAATAACCCTCTCCTTGGCAATCACTGTTTTAAACTCCAGATTTTCTCAGACTCATGTTTCTAAAATGGTTCTCTCCTTAGTATCAATCTTCAATTCTACTGTGTTTATAAATAAAAGGTAAATAACAACCTTATATTCAATTATCTGATTAGTTTTCTTTTATTATATTTATTATATTAATATAAATCTTCAAAGACCATGTGAAATATTGAGTGAAACCCGTATATTCTTAAAACAGGATTTTTTTTCTGGTCTGTTCAATACCTACTACTTAATGTATCATAAAATAGCACTGAGAACCATCTCTCACAACTGCCCCCCATATGCACATCTCATTATCTGTTTTCAAAATACAAATTAAATCACTCATTACTTAGAAAATAAAATAGGACAGTGGCACTGAAACATATGTAATACTTTAATACTAGGCCCTATCAGGCTTGCTTGAGGAGGTAGCAATTGCTTAACAGTTAAAGTTAAAGAGATACATCAATTTGCAACTCTAAATATTCCATTAGAAGTTACATCCCGTCAGCACTCCGGTTCTAAAAGATGACCTTCAGAGCATTCTAATTCACCTGGATGAGATAGCATTCAAAGTTTCACCCCAGGGGCGATTTTATTTTTTAAATGTTGAGGTAGAAATCACCAAACTGAGTCACATAATTGACACTTCCACTGGAACCAGCTGCAGAGAGGTGAGATAGGATGAGCATTCTCAAATGCAAAATCTGATTTGCACTCTGTTGTAGAAGCACAAGAGGACAAATATACTGCCTTTCCTTAAGTGAAGAGGTCCAAAAGGGAAGATTTGCTGGAGACACTAGGGGCTTTCTTTTGTTAGGTTCCCTCGGAGTATTCGTGTCTATTAAAAGACCAGCTACTTTTTCATTGTTTATGACTAGAATTACCCATTCCCCTTTGGATATATCTATCAACTCACAAATAATTGTTGAGTGCCTAGTAAGTGCCATTAGGTATGGGAGCGGAAAGATATGGATTTTTTGCCTGACTCTGACTTGTTGTGTGACTTGAAGCAAGCCCCTTTCTAATTTGAGCCCTTAATTTCTTTAGCTTTCAAAGCAATTATCATCCCTTACCCATCCTTTTTGACATGAGATTGTTATAGGGAAAAAGGAAGATAATAGATATGAAAGCCTTTGGAAATATTCTTATAAACATTTGTGTACCAAATTAAAATTATTCCTAGTCACAGACTGTAGTTTGAAAGGAGCAGAAGCCCACTGGAAGTAGATTTATTTTAGAAAAAAAAGAGATTTTACGAATGCAGGGCATTATAAAATCTCATTGCAAGAAGTATTCGATTTCACAGGAACTAGAAAGTCAAAAAGCAAGTTCTCTCTCTCTCTCTCTCTCTCTCTCTCTCTCTCTCTCTCTCTCTCTCTCTCTCTCTCTGTCATGTGGTCTCTCATATCCATTTCTCTATATATCTGCCTTATTATTCCTGCTAACTAACTTCTGCATGATCATGACAACTGTCTAACTGACTCGGTCTTTATAATCCCAACTCCACAGTTCCTGAAGAATCTGACGTTTACCCAAATATCATCAGCCATAGCAAAGAGAGCAGAATCATGTGAGAGCAAGGCAGAGTGCTCCTTCTCAGATGTTAATGAATCAAGTTCACTAAGACGATAATGGTGATGATGAAGAAAATGGTTGGTGATCTACTACAGAAATGTGATGAGTATAAAACTACATAAATAACCTACCACTTCATTAGAGTGTCATTAAAAACAGAATTACTCTTCCCAAAAGCTCAGATGAGTATGTTTACTTGTAACAGGCAGAGAAATGCCTCTGCATCATGGAGAGTAGGCATGGTTCCTTACCTATAACTAGTGCTAACTGGAAAGACTTGAATGTTATAAATGCCTTTCTATTTCTCTGGCTTGCGTGATTCATGGTCTAAAAAAATGCCTCTATGATCCATTTATCTTACCTGTCCCCATTTGCCACTGAAAACCCAATAAAGTTACTAAAAAAGATGCTTTTAAATGTTTGAAAAAAATAATTTAATTGATAATTTATGCTTTTTAACTCAATGAGATAAATAAATAAAACATTTTAACTTGATTTTTAATGTGATATTTTAAGCCTTAAATGAAGATTTTCTATAGATAAGTAGGTAAGTAATTTTGCCAAAAGACCTATCAGTTTGAAAGAGTCAGTGTCTCCACCTGAGCTTTGATAAACACATGTTACCTCTTCCTTTCCTATATCAACCAGGGCAAACACCAGTTTCACTCTCTTGTTCAAAATAGGCAAATCTAAGATCTCAGTAAATCTTCCTAGTAGAAAATTTTGAAGGCCCTACTAAAAATATGGAAGTTAGAGAGATATTTCCCACAAATTCAAAATTAACTATCTGATTTGATGGGTAATGAGTAGAAGAGTAAAAAACATGCCTTACAGCTGATATGGAATGGACCAAGGGTAACTTTTGTGTCACTCACTGATGACCCTTGCACAAGCAGGAATATGGTGACAGAGCAGCTCTGTGGTTTATATTGAGAGGAGAGATTCTTTACTTAGCTAAGCCTGGCTTTTCTGCAATCAGAAAGTCTATCTATCTACTGCATCAACATAAAATTCAATATATAAGTTATGGCACCAGTTCTAAGAACGGGCACCCTGGCATCCAGGTGGCATTTATGTCATATTTTTATTCACTATGTATCTCTTAAGTGAATCTAAATATTTGAGTTTTAAAACATCTTGAAATGATTACATTGAAGCCCAAGAGAGAAACAGCTTTATAATCTATTTTTATTTTCTTCTTTTTCCTATTTCACTTTTCAGGATACCCATAAAGCATGAATTTCCCCAGAAAGGAGAACAAGATTACAAGATGGGAAATAAAATACAACCATCTTTTGAAGACTCCCTCATTTACCTACCAACCTTCCTCTTTCTTTCATGGCATAGCTACTTTCAAATCATAAAAGAGTGAGTTTGGTTCCCTTGTTATGGTGAAGTAGAGTGCTTTCTGCCAACACAGCTTTACATTCAATAGATATTTATCGAACATAATATATGTCATGAAGTGTAGCTAGACATGGAAATTATAATTTTTTGCAGGGAAAAAACTCATTAGAGAGGTCACAAGTTATGCATATACTTTCTGTATACAAGAGAAGAAGCCCAAGATTCTTGGAACGACAAATTCAGACATAGACAAAGATTCTGGTCCACTGTATGTATTTGGTGCAGAAGGGAGTGGAAAGTGGGCAACAATGACACATGAAATGTGATTTTTAAAGGCAGCTTAACAATAACTACTGCTACCTGCTAACATGTTTACACACCTGCAGTAAATGCTTTAATTCTAAGCACAACATAGGGTAGTAATTCTCAAATGTTGTATGTTTCAGAATCTCCTGAGAATTTCATTAAAATGAAGAATCTCAGATCCTAAACCCTTGAGTTTCTAACTTAGAAAATCTGTGGTCAGTTCTAGTAATGCATATATTTTTATCAAGCACTCTGAATAGTTCGGATGCCTTCACTTAAGCTATTGCTTCCAGTAGCACATTGTTGGAATCACATGATATAAACATATTGACCCATGAGCTCCTAGTGGCTCTTTAACAAAGGTGGACTTAATACATAAGTTGACTCCATGTGGAATTCTGCTTGGAATAGAGGAAAGAGGAAGACTGGGATTTGAGGTACTGTTTGGGTAGGAAAACAGCAATAGGGGAACCTTAGTCAGCCCATGGGTAGCCCAGGGTAATTGTGTATAGGAATAGAATGAGGGAAATTATGATTAAGCTAGGTGAAGAGAGAGAGAAATGGGAGAAAACGATAGAGAACTGAAATTCAGCTTCACTTCCTTTGCATCAAGCATGTCCCACAAGAGAAGAAGCATCAGGAGAGTATGGCAATCCAATCAATAAATCATCTTTGTTATCAACTCTGCTGCCATAGCTCTTAGTTGCCTGCTAAGTACTGGGGGTGGCACAATCAATAGGCAAAAGATAAAAAGATAACCGTGGCACCATCAGAAACATACCAATAAAGTTTACCAGCAGAATGGTGCCACGGAAAGAGTCATGGACTGGGGTCAAGAGCCTTGAGTTCCAGACCAGGCTCACCACTAATTTCATTTCACCTTTTTGAGACTCATTTGTAGCATCTTTAGCTATAATCCCTAACTCAGTCCCAGCAGACAGGGCAGCTGAGAATGCCGGGGGGTGAAGCAAGGAAGAGGATGGCTGAGGAGATGGGTATTAAATCATATTCCCTCAAGCATTGCTGATGAACAGAAGAGCTCTCTCTGTCATGTATCCAACTCACCAACTTCAGTTTCAAACTTTAAATGGAAAAGTAAAAAGACACACGGGCAGATTATTTAATGTTGCATGTACCACAAAAAGTGCAGTCAAATTCATCAACATTCAGCCTTTAGAGAGAAGTATGCAAAAACCACATCAAAAATAAAGCATTGTAGTGAAGCCTACAGAAGCAGAAATGCAAACTAGAGAAAAATTGGAGAGGCAGAGCTGCCCCTGGGAGAGAACTTCCAGGCCAAGATCTGTGTCTAAATGGAAGGAGGGGGTACAGGTTCTGGCTATATGAAAGTCATGCTCTGGCAAAAGCCTGAAATTGTTAATTAGATAATGTGGGCTTTCAGCAACCCAGTTGCTCCTTTTACTGCATACCTGTAGCTTCTTTGGACTTCCACCACCACACTCCAAATAACATCTGTCCTCCTACTGCCCATCCCCTGGATTCCCAGGAAGTTTTCTGGCCTCAACACCTGCCCTGTGCTAGGTGAATGCAGGTCACAATTAGGTAAACAAATATCTCTAACTACTAAAAATGCACATGTTTTAAAACCACCTCTAAAAAGTAATTGAACAGGTAGAAATTTCAGGCTCTGTAGACATTTAGTAGAGAATAGAGTTGATCCAAGGCCTGACTGCCAAATAGAGAAATGCTCTATGGTCTCAGTCTCCCCTTTCTGTACTTTGGTTCTTCCTACTTGCCTACACTCTGAAATCAATTTTGTCCCTAATCAGAAAACCAGTGTCTTCATTCTCTCTCCTCTCCTTTTATCAAAGTATGCTCTAATAAATGAAAACTGCAATGTCAGGGTAGAGGGGAGAAGATGGCAGACTAGGTAAAAGCAGGATTTGTCTCTCCCAGGTCTGCATTGAAATCACAACCAAATTATAAACTAATCAACGTGCAGAATCACCTGAAGTCCAGCTGATCATAATACCTACTTATGATAATATGAAAGAGACACATTGAAGCCGGTAGGAAGGGCAAAGTCATAAATCGGTCTGGACCCACACCTGCGGGTGGTGGAAGATCACTGGGAGGGAGAGCAAGGCTTCAGAGGCTCTCCTGAAAGAGAGATGAGTTCTAGTCTCATTTGAGGGCTCCCCAGCCCAGACTCCTAGCCCAGAGAGGAGGAGATTCCAATAACCCTAACTGTAATAACAAGAGGGGATTCTGACTGTTTGGGTGAGATGGAAGGAGACTGAAACTCTAGATGTCCCTTTGAAGGACCCGTGCACAGGCTTTCTGACCTGCGGACACTCACCCGGGACTCTGGCGGTGGATCAGAGGCTTGCTTGGGATTCATTCTGAGAAATTCTGCATTACCTGGCACCAGAACAAAGGCTGGAAGGGCAGCTACCACTGTGCCTTAGTCCGGCCCCCCTAAAGGGTAATCTACAGACCACAACAACTTGACTGTGCAGACCCCTCCCACAGAGCCATTAGAAAGCCCTGGTCAGAGGGGATCAGCCTGCCCCACCCAACCTACAGATTGCTTGGGGAATTTGTTGCTCGATGGCTGTGAAACCCTGCTCCTATTCAGGGCCAAGCATTCCCAGGAGGCGGCCAGCACTGTGAGCCAGGATTCCCATCCCAGCAGCATCCAGCACTGTGAGCCACATGTCCACTCCCAGCAGGCAACCAACGCTGTGAGCTGCATTTTCCAGATAAGATCAGGCAGATCACTGCTGCCAACACGAACTTGGGTGGATATGTGGGCCAGTCCCAGAGAGCACTTAGTCTTGCTGTGATCTGGGACTTACGCAGGAACTCACAGAACAGTTACCAAAGTTGCAGCAAGACTGAGGCTGTATTGATCTGACTGCCATTGCCTCTCTGAGACCCCGCCCAAACCTACCCACAAATTGCCCCAGGTGGCCCATTAACTGTGAACTGCTACAGCCCTGCTGCTCCTCTCCCCTGATCTCCTAATCAACACAGGCAACAAACTTTGGCAGGCCCAGGATGGGTGCTGCACTAAAATCAACAGCAGGCAGATATTTGCTGTTTGCAAGAGTTGCAATAATGCGTCCAGGGAGTGCAGGGGTCTTTGGGACTGCCCCAAGTGGCAGCTGGTCTCACTGTGATCTGTATCTACAGCAAGAATGCCCAGGCACAAAAGTTGCAGCCAGATGGACCTTGTCTCCTGAGATCCCACTTCACCCAAGCCACAAAGTGCCTGCAGCCCATTGACAAGCAGCCTCTTGTGCCCTGCTTGGCTCTGGAGTTGTTCAGTCAGTGCAGGCAACAGACCTGGGCTAGGGCAGTGAGCAAATTTTGAGGAAAGTGGTTGTGGGCAGATCACTGCTGCCTGTACGAGCTGCAATATCTCTTGAGGGGATTGCAGGGGTCTGTATTGGCCTGACGGGCCTTGACTCCCTAAGCTCCTGCACCACTGAATACACAAAGTGCCCACTGCACATTGATAGGCAGCTGCCCCTGCCCTGGGGTAGCACATTTAGGATCAGGGTGGGCAGCAGCTAACTTTGCTACAAGTGGAAACTTGTACAGAGAGCAACAGAGACAGCATTGGAACATAAACTGACACTGAAGTGGCAGGGGGAAATTTACTCAATAGACCCATAAGACTCCCAGGGTCCCTGTTCCACCCAACACGCATACCACCCAGAGGCTCATCCAGTTTCAGGGACTTATGGGCAACTGACATGCAGTGTCAGGTCTTGAGGAGCACTGGTCCCTTTGCTAAACTGCCATAGGTCAGAGACGAGGGATAACCGACTGCTGCCTACAGCATGTCTCTTCCACTTACCTATATATCTAGCATAGGCAACAACCATCTGCAGATCACTTTGTAGTTTTCACTGGGTACCCCTGAACAATCAAAAGCAGCGAGTGAACTTGGCCTATGGGGGGATCCCCTCACAAGGAGCTACAAAATCAACACATCTGGAAGCTGGTACCAGAACACAACGGAGCAACTCCTGACTAGTCCCATTAATGATACACATAAACGGTGGTTACAACAAGTACACAAGCTTGCTAGGGCAAATCCCACTCAGTAAGGTCAGCCCCCACACAACAACTCTTACCTTGTGGGTACAATCAATTCCCACAATTAGTCAGCCTGAGCCTTAATCCCATCCATGAATTTACTAACAATAATAAAAGCTTGGCCACAGCAGAAGTTCACACACAACCCACACAAAGATCATGTCCAGAGTCCTCAGCATCAGAGATCAGGGAGAGTGCGCTACTAAGCCACATAGTACACCTTTCCATTATGCCATCTGACCAAGGCTGAGAGACGAAACAAATGTTCCTGACACATAGAAACTAACACAGAGAGGCTAATAAAATGAGAAAACAAAGAAACATGCCGCAAATAAAACACAGGAGAAAACTTCAGAAAATAAGCTAAATGAAATGGAGGCAAGCAACCTACCAAAGACAGAGTTCAAAATAATGGTTACAAGAATGTTCAACAAACTTAGGGGGAGAATGGAAGAGCACAATGAGAACCTAAACAGAATAAAAAAGGACATAAAAAAAAAACATAAAAGAGAACCAGACAGAAATGAGGAATACAATAACTAAAATAAAGAATACACTAGAAAGATTCAACAGTAGATTCGAAGAAGCAGAAGATTGAATCAGCGAATTGGAAGACAAGGTAGCAGAATACATCTAATCAGAACAACAAAAAGAAAAAAGAATTTAAAAAACGAGGATCGTTTAAGAGACCTCTGGGACAACATGAAGCATAAAAATATCCGAATCATTGGCGTACCTGGAAGCAAGAGAGCAAGGGATTGAGAATCTATTTGAAGAATTAATGACAGAAAACTTCCCTAAACTGGAAAAGGAATTGGCCATACAAGTTCAGGAAGCACAAAGAGTCCAAACAAGAGGAATTCAAACAGACCTACACCAAGACACAGCATAATTAAAATGCTAAAGGTTAAAGACAAAGAAGAATCTTAAAAGCAGCAAGAGAAAGGAAGCTAGTTACTTACAAGGGTACCCTCATAAGAATGTGTGCTGGGTTTTCAATGGAAAATTTGCAGACCAGAAGGGAATGGCAAGAAGTATTTAGTTATGAAAAACAAGAATCTACAACCACAAATACTCTACCCAGCAAGGCTTTCAATTATAAAAGAAGGTGAGATAAAGAGTTTCCCAGCCAAGAAAAAGCTTAAGGAATTCATCTCCAACAAGCCAGCATTACAAGAAATGTTAAAAGATCTTCTGTAAAAACAGAAAAGGTAAAAGAGAAAATAGATATACAAATATGAATAATAAAATGGCAGTAACAATGTACCCATCAGTAATCACTTTAAATGTAAGTGGATTAAATGCTCCAATCAAAAGACATAGGGTAAAAGAATGGATAAGAAAACAAGACCCATGCATATCCTGCTACAAAAGACCCATTTCAGATCAAATGACACTCAGACTGAAAGCAAAGGGATGGAAAAAGTATTTCATGCAAATGAAAATGACAAAAGAGCTGGGGTAGCAATACTTATATCAGATAAAATAAACTTTAAAACAAAGGCTATAAAAAGAGACAAAAAAGGGCATTACATAATGATAAAGGGATCGATAAATCAAGAGGACATAACCCTAGTAAACATATACGCACCCAACATAGGAACACTTACATACAGAAAGCAATTACTGACCAACGTAAAAGGAGAGATCAATATTAATACACTCATAGTAGGAGACTTTAACACCCCATTGACACTAATGAATGGATCTTCCAGGCAAAGAATCAACAAGGAAACAATAAGCCTATAAAACACACTAGAACTGATGGATTTAATAGATATTTTCAGAGCATTTTACCCCAAAGCAACAAAATATACATTCTTCTCAAGTGCACATGGAATATTTTCAAGGATAGACCACATGTTAGGACCCAAACCAAGTCTCAATAAATTTAAGAAGATTGAAATCATATCAACCATCTTCTCTGATCATAATGGTAGAAAACTAGATATTGACTACAAGAAAAAACTGGAAAATACACAATCACGTGGATGCTAGATGACATGTTACTAAACAATGAATGGGTTATTAATAAGATCAAGAAAGAAATCAAAAGATACTTAGAGACAAATGAAAAAGAAAACACAATGACTCAAAATTTATGAGACACAGCAGAAGCAGTCCTAAGAGGGAAATTCATAGCAATACAGGCCTACTTCAAGAAACAACAAAAAAAGCTCAAATAAACAATCTAACCTTACAATTAAAAGAACAAGAAAAAAAGAAGAGCAAACAAGGCACAAAGTGAAGAGAAGAAAGGAAATAATAAATATCTGAGTGGAAATAAATGAAATAGAGTCTAGAAAAACAATACAAAAGATTAATGAAACCAAGAGCTGGTTCTTTGAAAGGATAAAGAAAATTGACAGACCCTTAAGCAGATTCATCAAGGAAAAAACAGAGGACTTGAATAAATAAAATCAGAAGTGAAAGAGGAGAAATAACCATGGACTTCATAGAAATACAATGGATCATAAGAAAATACTAAGAGTAATTATATGCCAACAAATTGAACAATCTAGAAGAAGTAGACACATTCCTAGAAACATACAATCTCCCAAAATTGAACAATCTGGAAGAAATGGACACATTCCTAGAAACATACAATCTCCCAAGATTGAGTCAAGAAGAAACAGAAAATCTGAATGGACCAATTACCACCAATGATATCAAATCAGTAATCATAAACCTCCAAAAAACAAAAGACCTGGACCAGATGGCTTCACAGGTGGATTTTACCAAATATTCAAGGAAGAATTATTGCCTATTCTTCTCAAACTATTCCAAAAAATTCAAGAAGAGGGAAGGCTCCCTAACTTCTTTTATGAGGCCACCATTATCTTGATTCAAAAACCAGACAAAGACATTACAAAAAAAAAAAAGAAAACTATAGGCCAATATCTCATATGAATATTAATGCAAAAATCCTCAATGAAATATTATCAAATCAAATTCAGCAATGCATTAAAAATATCATACTCCATGATCAAGTTGGATTTATTCCTGGGATGCAAGGTTGGTACAATATCCACAAATCAATTAATGTGGTATACCACATTAAGAAATCAAAAGATGAAAAGCATATGATCATATCAATAGATGCAGAAAAAGTGTCTGATGAAATCCAGCATTTATTTATGATAAAAACTTTCAGCAAAGTGGAAATAGAGGGAACATGCTCAACCAAATAAAGGCCGTATATGACAAACCTACAGCTAACATCATACTCAATAGGGAAAGGCTGAAAGCATTTTTCTTGAGATAAGAAACAAGACAAGGATGCTCACTTTCACCATTCCTCTTCAACACTGTATTGGAAGTCTTAGCCACAGCAATAGGACAAGAAAGAGAAAGAAGTAAAACTCTCGTTATTTGCCGATGACATGATACTATATAGAGAGAACCGTAAAGATTCTCCCAGAAAACTGTTAGAATTGTTATAACTGATCAATGAATTCAGTAAAATAGCAGGTTACAAAATAAATATTCGGAAGTCAGTGGCATTTTTATACACCAATGATGAATTTTCAGAAAGAAATGAAGAAAACAATTTCATTTACAATTGCGTCAAAAACTATAGAATACCTAGGAATCAAATTAACCAAAAAGGTAGAAGATCTGTTTACAGAAAACTACAAAGTCTTCAAAAAAACAAATTGAAGAAGATACAAATCAATGGAAGAATCAACATCGTTAAAATGGCCATACTACCCAAAGCGATCTATAGATTCAGTACAATCCCTATTTAAAAAATAGCATTTTTCAGAACGCTGGATCAAATAATCCTAAAATTTATATGGAGCCATAAAAAAAAACCAAATAGCCATGGCAATCTTGAGAAAGAAGAACAAAGTTGGAGGTATCACACTACCTGATATCAAACTATATTACAAGGCTACAGTAATCAAAACAGCATGGTTCTGGAATAAAAACAGATACATTGATCAATGGAACAGAATAGAGAACCCAGAAATAAATCCATGCCTATATGCTCACTTAATATATGACAAAGGAGGTAAGAATATACAATGGGATAAAAAAACAGTCTCTTTAATAAATGGTGTTGAGAAGATTGGACAGATATATGCAAAAAAAAGGAAACTGGACCACCTTCTTACACTGTATACAAGAATAGACTCAAAATGGATTAAAGACTTAAATGTAAGACCCGAAACCATAAAACTTCTAGAAGAAAACATAGTCAGTAAACTCTCTGATATTACTAACAGGAATTTCTTTTCAAATATATCTCCTCGAGCAAGGGAAACAAAAGAAAAAAATAAACAAATGGGACTATATCAAACTAAAAAGGTTTTGTACAGCAAAGGAAACCATCAACAAAACAAAAGGACAACAGACTGAGAGAAGATATTTGCTAATGATACATCTGATAAGGGGTTAATATCTAAAATATATAAAGAACTTATACAACTCGACAATAAAACAAACAATCCAATTAAAAAACAGGCAGAAGACCTGAATAGATACTTCTCTAAGGAAAAAATACAGATGGCTAATAAACATATGAAAAGATGCTTAATGTTGCCAACCATCAGAGAAATGCAAATTAAAACCACAATAAGATATCACCTCATAACTGTCAGAATGGCTATCATCAATAAATCAAAAAGCAACAAGTGTTGGCGAGGATGCAGAGAAAAGGGAATCCTCATACATTGTTGGTGGGATTGCAAATGGGTACAGTTGGTATGGAAAAAAAAAGTCTGGAGATTTCTCAAAAAATTAAAAATGGATATACCTTTTGACCCAGCAGTTGCACTTCTGGGTATTTATTCAAAGAAAACCAAAACAATAATTCATAATGATCTATAGACTCCAATATTCATGGCAGCACAATTTACATTAGGTAGGATATGGAAGAAACCTAAAAGCCCATCAACAGACGATTGGATAAAGTATGGTTCATATATACAATGGAATATTACTTTGCCATTAACAAAATGAAATCCTGTCATTTGCAGATATAATAACCTAGAGGTTATTATGCTGAGTGAAGTAAGTGAGACAGAGAAAAATAAATACCATATTATTTGACTTATATATAGAATCTAAGGAACAAAAAGAATAAACTAATCAAAAACAGACTCACAAATATAGTAGACAATTTGGTGACATACAGAGAAGAGGGGGGTTTCGAGGGCTGGGAGAATGGGGTGAAAGGTTAAAGAAGTATAAATTAGTAGTTGATATTTGGTCACGAAGATGGGGAATACGACAGAGGGAATGCAATTAGCATTAATATGATGGCTAGGTGGAGGGCCAGGGGAGGGAGGGAACAATTAGGGGGATCATTTTATGAACTATATAGATGTCTAACCAATGTACTGTGTACTTGAAACTAATTTAAATAATTTTTTAAAAGTAGGAAATTCTGACATATGCTACAATATAGGTGAATCTTAAAGACTTCCTGCTAAATGAAATAAGCCAGTAGCAAAAAGACAAATACTGTGTGATTCCATTTATATAAGGTGCTTAGAGTAGTCAAATTCATAGAGGCAGATCATAGAATAGTAGTTGCTAGGGGCTGGGGAAAGGGGAGAATAGGGAGTTGTTTAATGGGTACAGAGTTTCAGCTGGGAAAGATGAAAAAGTTCTGGAGATGGATGGTGGTGATGGTTGCACAACAATATGGCTATATCATTGCCACAGAAGTGTACACTTAAAATGGTCACCATGGCAAATATGGTATGTATCTTTTACCTCAATTTTAAAAAAGAGTACTGGGGAAAATTTATGAAACACAAAAATGTAAATGACCCTTATATCTCAGTATCCACTTAAAAAATCTCTCTGAAATAATATTCATTGTTTTCAGCAAAGGTAATTCTTTTTGTTTCCCAAATAAGCAACTGTTTTTCAAAGACAAGTGGTCTGGGGCAATTGCATTTTTTTACCCATGAGCAGTGTTTCGAGACAGGTAAAGAAGTGCACCCTCAATGGCTCAGAAAAGTTACCAAGGATTTCAGAGGTATACACTCTATGGAGCCAAAATATTTTTCCCTTGTGCAGTTCAATATTTGCTTTGATTGTTTCTGTTTGAGAATAAATAGCCAAGTCTTTATTTTTGCAATACTCTTTTTGATTTATCCAAAGACAGCAGGAATAAAATATTTTTTCTATTCCTTTACAGTTAGTTTTTCTTTGATTACAGGAAACTCTCATTATAAATATGCTCCATGTTATCAGGAAAAATCAGGTATTGGATACTTGTCCTGGCTGCCAAGTCTTTATAGCTCCTACATTGCAAGGACATTTCAATTTCTCCCATATTCTTTTAGAAATTGGGTAATGACCAAACTGCAAAGGATCATTATTTATTAAATGATAGGAAAGTTTCCCATGAACATAGATAATATGAAGCAACACATTTAAGATATTTAAAGTGGTGCTCATTTTTATTGGCAAAATATATCATATCTTGAGATTAATGTTTACTTAATCACCACTAGGAGAATATTATATTATTATTATTATTATTATTATTATTATTATTATTATTATTATTAAAGATTTTAGGAAGCTGCTAGTGTATGCTAGATCATTTACTAAGCTGCTTTGACACAAAGGGCTGCCAGATATGGTTATTGTCTCAAAGGACCTGACCATTTATTGCAGGCATATATGGATAGATCTTGGTTAACCTTCTTTATAGAATTTAGTGATTGAAATGGTTCAGAAGCAATTCTGCCTCTGATATTGCCATACCATTTATCAGTCTTATGTACTTCCATCTCTTGTGGTGTCTATTGTCATCAAAGGCATAACTTTACTATTTTCAGAGTCTCTTTCCCGAGGAAATAATGAGATTGTTTATTACATAAATTTCCTGAAAGATCCATCAACCCTTCAATTGTAAACATCAACAGGCAGTTCACATCCCAAGACTATCTGAGCCTTTGCCTCAAATGTTTGCCATTTCTATCAATCCTAAACTATTATATAATGATCCTTACCCAGTCCTATTAAAGTATTGACTTTCAAAGACCATAATTGAACCTAGACTTCAAAATCCAATAAATCAGACTCACCCTTCCCTCATATGTGTGGTATTTACAATAGTCAAAGGATAAAACAACAAAAACTCAATGTCCATCAACAAAAGAATGGATATACAAAATGTGGTATATTCATACAATAAAATACTGTGCAGCCATAAGAATGATCAAGGTACTGATACATGCTACAATGTGAATAAACCTGAAAAACATGATGCTAAGTGCAAGTGGCCAAACACAAAATGATTTGGGGTCCTGGTAGGGGAATAGGGAGTGACTGCTTAATAGTTATAGGATTTCCTTTGGGGGCGGGTGATGAAAATGCTTTGAAACTAGATAGAGATAATGGTCGCATAACATTGTGAATTCGCTAAATACAAATGGATTGTATACTTTAAAATAGTTGACTTTATCTATGTAAATTTCACCCCCAATTAAAATTATTTAAGTAAAAAAAATCTGCAATGTCATTAATACCTCCATGAAGGTAAGACACTGTGCTCTTTTCCCAGTGATGAGTGAATTTGAAGGCCTCTCTCTTCTTCTGGAATGATAGACTTTGTCATCTCCTATTGAAGGGATTTCTGAATTTAGTGAGGAATTTGGGATGGGGAGATAACAATCCTTCTCAGGTGCCCTGAAGTCAGAGACACCATCCAAAACTAGGACTGAATTCAAGCACAGACCTAGCATGTAAGGTACTACTTGACATTACTCATAAAAGTTGAAAACAATAAAATTGCTAAACCCTAAATCACATATCAAATTCCTTATTTTCATGTAATGTCTAATCACTAGTAGAACCCCTCTATAAAATAATAACCCTTACAGTTTATAGCTATATTCAAAGTACTCTGAAGTCTATCTATCCGTCTTATGTACCTCCATCTATGTAGTAGAGGAAATCTGTTGCCAGAGTGATTTTTTATTGTAACAAGTTATTTTATTTATTTTATTTTATTTTTAAAATGATTCAAAATGAAGAATACATTAGAAGGAATCAACAGATTAAATAAATCAAGGAAAACATCAGCAATTTAGAAGATAAGGTAGAAGGCAACACCCAATCAGAACAGCAACAAGAAAAAAGAATCCCAAAAAAATGAGAATAGTTTAAGGTGCCTCTTAGACAATATCAAGCATACCAACATTTGCATCACAGAGGTACCAGAAGGGCAAGAATGAGAGCAAGAAATTGAAAACCTATTTCAAGAAATAATGACAGAATACTTTCCAAACTTGGTAAAGGAAAGACATATAAGCCCAGGATGCACAGAGAGTCCAAAACAAGATGAACCTGAGAGGCCCACACCAAGACACATCATAAATAAAATTCCAAAGGTTAAAGACAAAGAGAGAATCTTAAAAGCAGCACAAGAAAAACAGTTAGTTACCTACAAGGTATCTCCCATAAGACTGTCAGCTGACTTCTCAATACACGCTTTGAAGGCCAGAAGGGATTAGCAGGAAATATTCAGAGTGGTGGAAAGCAAAGACATACAATCAAGATTACTCTACCCAGCAAAGCTATTATTTAGAATCAAAGGACAGATAAAGAACTTTTCAGACAAGAAAAAACTAAAGAAGTCATCAATATCAAATGAGTATTATACAAAATGTTGGAGGGACTTCTTTAAAAAGAAGAAAAAAAATATATATATATGAAAAATGTTAATAAAAATGAGAATAACTAAATATCTATCAGCAATTACTTCAAATAAAAAAGAATTAATTGCTCCAATCAAAAGATAAAGTGGCCAATTCCAGTCAAAATGACGGAGTAGGTAAAAGCTGTGCTTTCTTCTTCTCATAACCACATCAAAATTACAAGTGAACTACAGAATAGCCATCACTGGGAATCACCTGAGGTCTAGCTGAACAGAAGTCCTACAACTGAAGACACACAGAAGAGGCCACCTTGAGAATGGTAGGAGGAGCAGAGACACAAAATGAGCTGGTCCCACAGCCACATATGGCAGTTGAGAATCAGGAAAAATAGCTGTGGAGGTCCCCCGGGAAGAGCGACAGGTCCCGGCCCCACACTGGGCTCCATAGCTCAGGGTTCCAGTTCCAGGAAGAGGAGTCCCCACAACTTCTGGCTGTGAAAACTGGCAGAGATTGTGACAGTGTGATGGAGGGCTGAGGGAGTCGCAGACTTTTCTTTTAAGGGGCCCATAGACAAACTTATTCGGTGATGGACTCACTCGCTCTCAGCTCCAGCTCTGGGACACCAGCTCACAAGGCATCAGGGAAATACATGGAAGAACTGAGTTGGCTGGCTTCAAGGCAAGGGCTGGCCCTACCAGACAAAAATGCTGGCAGAGGGCATAGTTCCTTTGTTGAGCCCTTTTCCATTTGGCTTGCAGACTCAGGCAGCCACCATATATGAATCTCCATTAACATAGCTAACACTGATCACCCTGCCCTGGGATCCACAGCACACCTACTACATAAGGCCACTTCACGAAAACTGGGAAACATAGCATCCCTGCCTAATACACAGAGACAAATGAAAAAGAAAACACAATGCCTCAAAATTTATGAGACACAGCAGAAGCAGTCCTAAGAGGGAAATTCATAGAAAGACAATGAAACATGACGTAAATGAAAGAAGAGAACAAAAGCTCCAGAAAAAGAACTAAACAAAGTGGAGACAAGTAATGTACCAGATGCAGAGTTCAAAACACTGCTTATAAGGATGCTCAATGAACTTAGGGGAAGAGTAGATGAACTCCGTGAGAATATTAACATTAATGAAGAATACCTTAAGAGGAATTAACGGTAGATTAAATGAAGCTGAGGACAGTATCAGCAATTTACACTATAAGGTAGCAAAAAACACCCAGTTAGAACAGCAACAAGAAAAAAAATGAGAGTAGTTTAAGGGGTCTCTAGGACAACAATAAGCATACCAACATTCGCAGCATAGGAATACCAGAAGTAGAAGACAGAGAGTAAAAAATTGAAGACCTATTACAAGTAATATCGATGGACTACTTCCCTAATCTGGTGAAGAATACAGACATATGTGTCTAGGAAGCACAGAGACTCTCAAAAAAGAGAAACCCAAAGAGGCCCACACCAAGACCCATCATGATTAAAATGCCAAAAGTTAAAGACAAAGAGTGAATTTTAAAAGCAGCAAGAGAGAAGTACTTAGTTATCTACAAGGGATCTCCCATAAGACTGTCAGCTGATTTCTCAACTGACACTTCGCAGGCCAGAAGGGAAGGAAATATTCAACATGATGGAAAGCAAAGACTCACAATCAAGATTACTCTACCCAGAAACACTATCATTTAGAATCAAAGGACAGATAAAGACCTTTCAGACAAAACAAAGCTCAAAGAGTTCATCATCACCAATCCAGTATTACAGGAAATGTTGGAGGAACTTCTTTATTTAGAAGAAGAAAAAAAAGGTAAAAAAAAATATAAACGACATAATAGCAATAACTACATATCTAGCAACAACTTTAAATGTAAGTGGATTAAATGTTCCAGTACGAAAATAGGGTGGCTGAATGGATAAGAAAACAAGACCTTTACATATGCTGCCGACAATAGACTCACTTCAGATCTAAAGACACACACAGATTGAAAGTAAAGAGATGAAAAAATATATTTTGTGGAAATAGAAACAAACTAACAAAAAAAGCTGAGGTAGCAATACTTATACCAGACAACATAGACTTTAAAAAAAAAGCTATAACAGAGACAAACAGGGATTCAGTTATCCCACTTCTGGGTATTTATCTAAAGAAACCCAAAACACTACTTTGAAGGAACATGTAAATCCATATATTCACTGTAGCATTATTTACAGTAGCCAAGATATGGAGGTTTCCTGGATGTCCATCAATGGATGAATGGATAAAGAATAAGTGGTACATATATATGATTGGATATTACTCAGCTATAGAAAGGAATGAAATCTTGCCATCTGCAACAACGTGGATGGAGCTAGAGGGTTTTGTGTTGAGTGGAGTAAGTCAGAGAAAGACAAATGCCATATGATTTCACTTACATATAGAATTTAAGGAACAAAATAAACAAAGAAAATGGAAACAAATTCATATATACAGAGATCATTTCAAGCATTGCCAGATGGGAGGGGGGGGTAAAAGTGGGGAACAGATTAAGAAGTACAAATTAGTGGTTACAAAATACTCATGAGAATGTAAAGTATATCATAAGGAATATAGTTAATAACATTATAACAATTATGTATGGTGCCAAGTGAGTAGTAGACTTATTGGGGGGATCACTTCCTAAAGTATATAAATGTCTAACCATTATGCTGTATACCTGAAAGTAATATAATATTGTACGTCAAATATAATTGAAAATTTTTAATTAAAAAATGATTCACAGCACATATATTTCATTTGTTTAATTTTTCAATTAGAATTGACATTCAATAACATTTTATGTTAGTTTCAGCAGTACAGCATAGCAGTTAGACATTTCTATAATTTACAAAGTGATCCCACCGTTATTAGTCTAGTACCCACCTGGCACTATCCATAGCTATTATAATGTCATTGACTATATTCCTTATGCTGTACTTTACATTCCCATGAACATTTTGTAACTACCAGTTTGTATTTTTTAATCCCTTCACTTTTTCACCCAGCTCACAACCCCTCTCCCATCTGGCAATCACCAGTTTGTTCTCTGTATCTATGAGTCTGTTTCTGTTTTATTTGTTTGTTTATTTTGCACTTTAGATTTCACATATAAGTAAATTCATATGGTGTTTGTCTTTGTCTGGTTTTTGATTACTGGTAGCTTTGTGGTAGGTTTTGAACAGTGCATATATTTTAGAAAAAACTTGTATCCAAGATATAAGAAGAGCTTTTACAACTCATTAATAAAAAGACAAATAATCAAATTAAAAGTGACTTAGACTTTTTGATTTCAAAACTTACCACAAAGCTACAGCAATCAACATAATGTGGTACTACATTAAGGAGAGATGTATATGTCAATATCAAGGCATTTTAAAAAGAAATTTCATAATATCCTTATGGGCAAGATGAAAAAATATAGAATGTCTACATAACAATAAAGTGAGGTACAATCTTAAATGATTCATGCTAATTAATTACTCAGTGTCAACCTGGGAGGAGGAGGTCAAAATTCTAGGTGACAAGTGGTTCGAAAGAATAGCAAATACACTGGTTGACAGACTCAAATATAGCATGTCAAAACAGAATAAGAATAAAACACCATGCCTGTACTCCAAAAATCAAATGTGTAGGTACAAGACAGGGAGATCTGACACAGGAAAATGTTTTAAAAGTTTCTATTAACAACAAATTCAGTTTAGTCAACAGTGTGCTGTGGTTCTTCAAAACTGCCAATATAACTGCATTAAGAGAAATGTACTATCAGTCATTACAAAGCCAATAAATAGGTGTCATTATTCAATTGATCTAAAAAATAGAGTGGTTCTTCTTCATAAGATTCTGTGTTTGGTTTATGATTACTCTCATCTAGAAGCCATATTGCCCACAGTGAGCATATGGAAATGTATTGGAAGAATTTGGGGGTTGTCACAATGACTGAGAAGAACTATTAGCATCTAGTGGGTAGGCGCCGAAGTTGCTAAATACCTTGCAATGTGCAAGAGAAATCCTACATGGATGCAGAACTTTCTTATCTAAAATGTAAATAACATCTATCCCCAATAAGAAACATTTATTAAACTAACAAGGGCAAACAGGATTGAGAAGAGTCTAGGAAACATGTTACAAGAGGCAGAGGTAAAGCGATTGAGAATGTCTAGCCTGAAGAAAAAAAAAAAAAGGAGTTCAGAAAGAATAACTCTTTACACATACATAAAGTGTTGGGTTAAGTTAATTGTCTAAAGTCTCATAGTTAACTAGTAGAGAGGTAGACCAGGAACTCAATCTCTAAAAGCAGATTATTTGAGGATGTGAGAGGGAATGTGGCTTTCGGAACCTGTTAGATATGGTTGCTAAGTCTCACTGTCTGCTTGTGTTGTGTACCAATACAGCAGGGCTATCATAAAGATTTTTTAACAAGAAAGAATGAAAATGAAGACCTTATTTTGTGTCCATTATATCATGCTATCTAAATAAATATTAGCTGTCAGTATTTTGAAGCAGTATAATATGGTAGTTGATTTAGATACTAGATTCATGTTACTTGGGTTTGACTATTATACAAGAAGTACTATGCAGAATGGTTAAGAGAGTGGATTCTGAAGCCAGATAACCTGTGTTTAAATATTAGTTCTGTTATGTTCTAGCTGTGATCTTGGACAAGTCATTTAATCCCTGTGCCTTAGTTTCCACATCTGTTGAACAGCAATAATAATAGTACTTTCATTGAGCTGTTGTGAAGATTAAATAATTCTTTAAATCACAATTGGGAATGTGAATGTCATACATTGAGCATTATATAAGTATTTGCTACAATTATGTACTGTGCTTGAGCTTTGTAATCTTGAACAGGTTACTTAACACAGTTTTAAGTTCCTTGCCTGTAGAATAGGGATAATGATATTTTTGTGAGGATTTAGGAAGGTACTGCACATAAAGCTCCTAGTATAGCACCTGCTGAAATATCACAAGTACACAAAATATTAACTATGATTTTTATCAGTGATGAACAGCACCAAGAACACCAATCAAATCAATCCCTTCATTGTTCTAATAAACAGGTAGTTAAGATATGTTATCACATGTCTTGGACATTATTTGTTAACAACAAACAATCTGTGGAGGTAAACCTTAGGTCTCAGTAGTTTTTAAGGTGATTCTAATTGTAGCCAAGGTTAAAGACCACTGCACAGGGTACTCTATTTCCTTGACCTTCTCAAGTCTTATAGAGAGGTAAGGCACCAGAGATGACCAGTTTGGCTTGTTCCAGAAGGAACAGAATGCTGGAAAACAGTGAAAATACATGTACTTTAATGACAATTCTTTTCAAAATGGATTTTTTTTATTTGATCTGAGAATCACTGAAGTAAAGTCAACAGAATTTCAGGAGGCAATACAGTAAAAACAACAGCCACAAACATATCTTTAGAATTTCATGTTTTTATTTATTTTTAATCTGTATTAATTTTGCCTTCTATTACCTGGTGTAGCTGTGTTTTGAACTGAAGTTGCATTTGGCACATATTGAAAGTGCCTCTCCAAGAAGATGCATCATGTTTACCCCATGGAGCCTCCTCATACATCTCAGCATAATGGCACCTACTTCCAGGTAGCTTTCAAAGGTGTCCCCCATGATTCCTGCTTCCTGATATTCCTGCCCTTTTATAATCTTCCCTAGAAACTAGATTCTAATGAATAGAAGGTGGTAAAAGTGATTGAATGTCACTTCTATAATTAGGTTACAGAAGACTGTGACTTGCATCTTTGCTAGCCATATTGTGAACCTACGATGAGGTCCAGGAGTCAAAAGAACTGACAGACACCTCCAGCCAACAGTCAGCAAGAAACTGAGGCCCACATACCAGATGTCTACATATTTAAAAATAAATTTGTTCCTCAAACCGTGAAAAATATAATTCATAAAATTTTGAAAGCCAGGTTCAAATTTTGAATTCTCAGATTCCCCAGGGTTCTGCACCAGAATATGTCATTGTAGAAAAAGGTGGCCCCATGTTCCCAGCCTGTTTCCTTCTTTCCCAAGTCTAGGCTCTGTCCTACAGAATAAAGGGCTTTGCACATATGCACGTGGACATTCTAGCTTATAAATCCAAGTTCTGACTATACTAGAGTTGCCAGATTCAGCAAATAGAAATACAGGGTGTCATATAGTTTATCTGGCAACCCTAGACTGTACTCCCTTCCACATGGAATTTCCCTCAGACCTAAGGGTGCATGCACTGGCAGTACTAAGTCCTTTCCCAGTGGAGAGTGGTAGCCAAAGGAAGGCCAGAGGGGGGTCCTTTTAGAGCATGGAGCCCGGTCAATTGCATCCCTTGCCCAAGTCTAAGATTAGACTAGCCCTAAGTAATTAAATGAGTTTTGATATGAGAGTTCTCCTTTTTAAACTCTACCTGTACCTTCTTCTGCATGGCTTTCTCTCAACAGCATCTCAAACAGCTTCTCACTTCCCAGTTTCCTAGTTCCTACATTCTTGATTTAACTCTGGCCCAGAAACACTGACAAAAAGCCTTGTCCACAGGATTATATTCATTTGTGTAATCTAGATAAGTCACAGCTCATATCTCCCCACTTCTTATCCACTCCCATTCCCACTCATGATTCCTCACTCTCTGAATTATTGCCAAAGATTTCTAGAGACCAGTGAGGGGAGGAGAAACATTATACATGACTTTGTGCATCTAAAAAATAAAATCAGAAATAGCAATCCAGATAAAGTCCCAAAACAAAATGAGGGAGCAGGCAAAGGCAGCCAAGCCATTATTAAATGTATTACATTAAGAAATTGAATTAATTTTTTCAACAATCATCTTGTAAAGGCATATTCATCAAAGACTTACTAAATATAATGAAGCAAGGCACAAATAGAATGGGCAACATCCCACCTCCCTGATTGCTTGAAGTATTATATATAATCTGTTCATCTACAGAAAAGATTCTGAAGCTGTGAGGAGCCACGAGCCTTATCGTCATATTCATAGCAAACCCAGAGATAAAGAGAATTCAAGTCAAGGACATCGATCCTGGCACTGCAATTACATCTATCTCTCAGGAATATGATGACATAGAAGCCTGGCAAACAGACAGAGTTGGTCAAAATGTGTCACAAAGAGGTTGATAGATACTTGACATCTGATTGCAGCTCTGGAAAATAAAAATAATCTCCCAGGAAGACAGAAAATGACTTGGGGGTTTAGAATGATTGTAATCTCAGGAGGCAATAACAGAATAATATAGCTGACAAAAATACTAATGCCATCTTTATGAAAAATATGAAAAAAATTGAAAATGTTTCATCCTTTATTAGGTATTTACATGTCAGGTACTGTGCTAAGTGCTTTTAATGTATATTATCTTGTTTAATCCTCATGACAGCCCAGAAAATACTATTTGAACCCTGATATGTCAACCATTTGTCAGATAACTTCTGATTTGTGACCCACACTTTGTGGAGGGAAATTGATGACAAGTCTAGAGGAAGATGACAGAAAATGACTCAAGGCAGTGAGAACAATCCAAAACATGCTATTTGTGGAAAACTTCAAGAAACTAAAGATATTCAACATGAAGAAAAAAAAACAGACTTAGGTGGACATAAGATGATAAACTCAGAGATAATGTGTCTTTTATTCACTCATATATCCCCAATTTCTACCACAATATCTAACAATATAGGAGGTGCTCAATAAATGTTTGTTGAATAAATGGATGAATGAATAAATGAAGTAAAAGATGAATGAATGACTTTAAGATATATAAGAATAATCATGTAGAAGAGATATATTTTAATATACTGTTTGGTATAGTAGTGGGTCAATTATTAACTAAATATAAGAAAGATATTTCTACATCTTCTTATGGTCCGACAAGAGAATGGGGATATCTTGAGAACTCATTAATACCTTACTAGTGGAAGTATTTTTCATTTATTGACAATCAGCCGATGACAAAAAGACAAAACACATGGAGGTGAAACAACACGCTACTAAACAATGAATGAACTAACAATGTAACCAAGGAATAAATAAAAAGAAACCTTGAGACAAATGAAAATAATAACACAAAAACTCTATGGGACACAATGAAAATAGTCCTAAGAGAGAAATTCATAGCAATACAGGCTTACCTCAAGAAAAAGAAAAATCTCAATTAAACAATTTAAACTTACACCTAAAGGAACTAGTAAAAGAACAACAAACAAAGCCCAGTGGTAGAAGGAAGGAAATAAGAAAGATCACAGCAAAAAATCAATACAATAAAGTCTAAAAAACAATAAAAAAGATCAGTGAAGCCAAGAACTGGTTCTTTGAAAGAAACAAAATTGATAAACCTTTAACCAGATTCATGAAGAAAAAGAGAGGACATAAATAAATAATATCAAAACTGAAAAAGGAGACGTGACAACTGACACTGCAGAAATACAAAGGATTACAAGAAAATACTATAAGCAATTATGTGCCAACAAATTGGACAATCTGGAAGAAGCAGATACATTCCTGAAAACATGCAGTCTCTCAAGACTGAGACAGGAAAAAAAAAAAACAGAAAATCTGAAGAAAGAGAAAATTTGATTACCACCGATGAAATTGAACAATCATCAAAAAGTTCCCAAAATACAAAAATCCTACACCAGATGGCTTCACTGGTGAATTTTACCAATAATTCCTCTCAAACTATTCCAAAAAATTTCAAGAAGGAGAAAGTTCCCCAAACTCATTTTACGAGGACATAATTAACTTGATTCCAAAACTAGAAAAAGACATTACATGCAAAAAAATTATAGGCTGATATCCCTGTTAATATAGATGCACATACCTCGACGAACTGAATTCAAGAATACATTAAAAAGAACATACACCATAATCAATTTGGTTTTATTCCTGGGATGCAAGTTTGGTTCAATATCTACAAATCAATTAAGGTGATACAACACGTTAACAAATTGAATGATGAAAATGATATGATCATATCAATAGATGGAGAAAAAGTGTTTGACAAAATTCAGCATTCATTTATGATAAAAACTTTCAGCAAAGTGGGAATTAAGGGAAAATACCTCAACATAATATAGATCATATATGACAAGCATATAGCTATCAACATATTCAATGGGGAAAAACTAAAAGCATTTTTCTTAAAATCAGGAACAAGACAAGGATGCCCACTTTCACTACTTTTATTCAACATATATTGGAAGTCTAAGCTACAGCAATTGGAGAAGAGAAATAAAAGGCATTAAAAATTGGAAAAAATGGAAAACTGTCATTATTTGCAGATGACGTGATACTGTATATAGAAAACTCTAAAGATTCCACCAAAAAAACAGTTAGAACTGATAAATAAACTTGGAGAAGAAGCAAGATACAACATTAATATTCAGAGATTGGTTGCATTTTGAATACCAATGATGAACTATCAGAAAGAGAAATTAAGAAAACAATCCCATTTACAATTTTATCAAAAACAATAAAATACCTAGGAATCAAATTAACCAAGGAGGAAAAAGATCCTTTCTTGAAAAATTATAAATCATTGAAAAAAGAAAATGAAGAAGATACACATAAATGGAAGCATATACTGTGCTCCTTCAAAGGAAGAATCAACATTATAAAAATGTTCATACTACTCATAGCAATCTACAGATTCAATGCAATATTTTATGTTGACTGATATAAGTCTGACAGAGAAAGATAAATACCATATGATTTCACTCATTTGCAAAATCTAAGGAAAAGAACAAACTAATCAAAAACAGACTCACAAATATAGTGGACAATTTGGTGATGGACAGAGGGGAGGGTGGTTGGGGAGCAGAGAGAATGGGTTGAAGGTTAAAGAAGTACAAATTAGTAGTTGATAGATGGTCACGGGGATTGGGAGCATGGCATAGGGAATGCAGTTAGCATTAATATGTTGGCTAAGTGGAAAACCAGAGAGAAGGAGCAGTTACGGAGATTGTTTAATAAACTATATAAATATCGGTAAAGTTCCACTGATTGAATTAAACATGGTGGAGAGAGAGATGTTCTCAGATCTCTCCCCTTGAAACAATAATAAGCTGAACATCTAAAACTCAACAACAACAACAAAAACACCCAAATGCACACCAGCACGTCTGAGCATGGGATCTGCGCCTAAGAACTACCACAGATCAGAACGCTGGGTGTCGTGCGGTGGACTGAGAGAAACAAAGAAGCTGCCTCTCACAGCTGGAACTCCCTGTAGGAGGAGAGGGAAGGGAGAATGTGTGCGACTTCACTAAACAGCCCTGCCTAGGAGTGCTGTGAACTCCAAGTAGCCGGCGGCAGGCCCCAGTCATCAGGGCAGGAGGCAGAGAAATGGAGACGGCAGAAAAGAGGGGAATGGCAGAGAAACAACAATTGACTTTTACTAGCTGCGGTTGCAAAACCGAGGCTGAGCCGCAGCACCCATTCCCCAACCCAGAAGGCCACTCCCCCCCATACCCTCTGAGACTTGTCACCGCAGAGCCCAAAAGGAATCTGAGCAAATGCATCAAAACTGTTGCTAACACTGACAGGAATTGAGAACGAGGGTAGGGAAAGTGATTAAACATCTATAAGAAAAGAAAAGACATTATTAAGACTTTATATAAACCAGAGATCCAAGAAGCTTAGACGCCACCTACTAGAAAACAAAAGAAAAATATCTTTTTTGCAACAGGCTAAGGACCAATATATAATAAATCTTCTTTCTGGAATGAATGAATGAATGAATGAATGAATGAATGAATGAATGAATGAATGAAAAGCAGAACACACTTCCATTAATGCCCAGGTGGAAAAATAGTTCATTAAACCCCATGAACAACCAAGGTGACAAGGCATCTCAGAAAAAAAGGAAAAAATCTCCAGAAAATAAGCCTACAGACATAGAGATATGCGCTTAAATGACAGAGAATTCAGGATGGTACTCCTGAAAAAATTCAGTGAGATCCAAAATGAATCATAACAACAATTTCAGGAATTGAAAACACAATTAGATGAGCAGAAGGAGTTCTTTAGCAAGAAGATTGAAACCCTCAAAAAGAACGGAATAGACCTTCTGGAGATAAAGAACACACTGCAAGAATTGAAAATGAAATAACAAGCTTGGGAAATAGGGTCACCAAATGGAGGAAAAGGTCAGTGATATTAAAGACAGAAATCTAGAAATAAATTAGAAGGAAGATGAGAGAAACCGAAGAATGAAAAATAATGAAAGGGAAATACAAGAAATAGCTGATACCAGCAGGAGAGGAAACATAAGGATAACGGGAATTTTCAAAGGGGAGGAAAAGGAGCAGGGATTAGAAAGCATTTTCAGACAAATAGTTAACAACAATTTCCCAAATCTTAGGAATGTACTGGACTTGGAATTCAAAAAGTCAATAGAATACCCAATTACCTCAACCCAAAAAGGCCTTCACTAAGACACATTGTATAAAAATTATCAAAAATTAACGACAAAGGCAGAATTCTCAGGGCAGCCAGGGAAAAGATGATAACCTATAAAGGAAAAGCCATTAAATTATTGTTGGACATCTCAGCACAAACTTTACAATATTTGGAATCAAATATTCAAACTATTCATTGAAAGGAACTACCAGCCAAGAATAAAGTATCCAGCTAAGTTCTCCTTTAGATATAAAGAAGAAATAAAGACCTAACTAGGATACAAAAATTGAAGGAATTCTCCACTACGAGGCTTGCTCTACAGGAAATACTAGAAGGGGTCAGTTCAAAATAACAAAAACAAAAAAAAAACATAATTAGAAGTAAAGGTGACTAGCAAGCTGATAAAGGCAGAGGAGTGTCACCCTTACTAGGAACAGGGTAATATAAGCTTAAAATAAGAGATTTGCTATAGTAAGATAGTAATGAATGTTTTGCATACATAGAAACTAACTGAGACAACAGTGACTGAAAATGGGAGGATTCAAAGATCCAAATTCGCAAACAAGAATGGAGATAAGGTATGCACAGAAAAAAAGGGACGACTGTATATATTTAACTATCATTTACATATTACTAACGGCAACCACACGCCAAAGATTAAAAACTGAAGTATATAACATAAAACAAGAAGAACCAGAGGGAATATCCACAAAACCAAACAAAATAAAGAAAACAGAAACACAAGGACAAGGAAGCAATGGAAAAACCGAGCTACCAGAAAGCGAAAGATAAAATGGCTATAAGAAGACCACATATTTTAATAATCACCCTAAATGTAAATGGATTGAACTCACCAATAAAAAGGAGCAGAGTTGCAGAATAGATTAAAAACAAAACCTAACCATATGTTACCTCCAAGAGAGACATCTCAGCTACAAAGATGTGAGATATGGATAGTTTATCCAAACAGAAAATCAAAAAGAAAATAACATCCTTAAATGGTACATTAGACCAACTGGACATAATTGATACTTACAGAGCCTTAAATCCCAAAACAGCTGCTTATACATTCTTCTCGTGGAACATTCTCAAGGATTGACCACATACTGGGAGAGAGAGATAGCCTCAACAAATATAAGAGGGTTGAAATCATACCAACCATATTCTCTGATAATAATACTGTGAAGCTAGAGATCAACTGTAAAAGGAAAGGGGAAAGAAACACGAATACATGGAGAATTAAACAACATAATACTGAAGAATTACTGGGTAAGAAAAAAATAAAAAGAGAAATCAAGAGATACATAGAAATGAATGATAATGATAGTAAAACATGTCAAAACTGTTGGGACATGGCAAAAGCAGTCATAAGAGGAAAGTTCATATCATTACAGGCCTACCTCTGAAAACAAGAATGAGCTCAAATAAACAACTGAATGCATCATCTTAAAAAATTAGAAAAGGAAGAACATAGGACTTAATTTCCCGAATAGCTAGCAATGTTGAGCATCTTTTCATATATTTGTTGGCCATTTGTATATCCTAAAGGGAGAAGTGTCTGTTCAGGTCATCTGCCCATTTTTTGATTGGATCATTCAGTTTTTTGTTGTTATTGAGTTGTATGAGTTCTTTGTATATTTTGGATATTAGACCCTTATCGAAGGCGTTGCTTGCAAACATCTTCTCCCATTCGGATGGTTGTCCCTTTACCTTGTTTACTATTTCTTTTGTTGAGCAGAAGCTTTTTAGTTTGATGTAATCTCATTCATTTATTTTTCCTTTTACTTCCCTTGCCTTTGAAGTCTAATTCATAAGATCCTCTTTAAATCCAAGGTCCTTGAGTTTAGTTCCTACGTTTTCTTCTATGCATTTTATTGTTTCAGGTCTTATATTTAGGTCCTTAATCCATTCTGAGTTAATTTTTGTGTGTGATGATAGATAACAGTCTAGTTTCAGTCTTTTACAGGTAGCTTTCCAGTTTTCCCAGCACCATTTGTTGAAGAGGCTTTCCTTTCTCCACCGTATGGTTTTGGCTTATTTGTCAAAAATTATTTGCCCATGTAAATATGGTTTACTTCTGGACTCTCGATTCTGTTCCACTGGTCCATGTGTCTGTTTTTCTGCCAATACCATGTCGTTTTGTTTACTGTTGCTTTGTAGTTTTATTTGAAGTTGGGCAGAATGATGCCGCCAGCCTTGTTCTTTTTTCTCAGGATGGCTTTGGCAATACAGGGTCTTTTGTGTTTCCATACAAATCTGATGATTTTTTCTTCTATTTCTTTAAAAAATGTCGCTGGGATTTTTATGGGGATTGCATTAAATCTGTTAAATGTTATAGTAATATGGTCATTTTAACGTATGTTGATTCTTCCGATCCAAGAACACGAAATATCTTTTAATTTCTTTGTATCTTCTTCAATTTCATTTAATAAGGTCTTATAGTTTTCATTATATAGTTCCTTCCCCTGTTTCGTTAAATTTATTCCTAGGCATTTTACTCTTTTTGTTGCAATTGCTAAAGAAATTATTTTTTTCTATTTCTTTTTCTGACACTTATTCCAGTATAGGAAAGCTATGGATTTTTGAACGTTGATTTTGAATCCAGAAACATTACTATATTTGCTTATTGTTTCTAGCAGTGTTCTTGTGGAGTCTTTTTAAGGTTTTCTATATAGAGAATCATGTCATCTGCAAATAGTAACAGTTTGACTTCTTCGTTTCTTATTTGGATGTTTTTTATATCTCTCTCTTGTCTGATTGCACTCACTAGGACCTCCATATTATATTGAATAACACTGACGATAGTGGACAGCCTAACCTTGTGATCTTACTTGGACTTAGAGAGGATCATATGAATTTGACCTTAAAGGCAAAGGAAGTAAAAGCAAAAATAAATGAATGGGACTACATCGAACTTAAAAAAAAAAAAAAACTTCTGTTCAGCAAAAGAAACTGTCAATAAGGTAAAGATACAGCCATCTGAATGGGGAAATATATTTGCAAGCAATGCCTGCAATAAGGGCCTAATATCCAAGATATATAAAAAACGCACACAACTCAATAACAACAAAAAAAACAAAGGATCTAATCAAAAAATGGGCGGATGACCTGAACAGACACTTCTCCCTAAAGGACATACAAATGACCAACAAATATATGAAAAGATGCTCAACATCACTAGCTATTAGGGAAATGCAAATTAAAACCACAATGTGATACCATCCCACAACTGTTAGAATGGCTGTAATCAACAGGACAAGTAATAACAAATGTTGGAGAGAATGTGAAGAAACAGGAACCCTCATACGCTGCTGGTGGGACTGCAAATTGGTACAGCCACTATGGAAAACAGTATGGAAGCTTCTCACAAAACTAAGAATTGATCTGCCATATGATCCAGCAATCCCTCTACTGGGTATTTACCCCAACGACTTGAAAACTCATATCCGAAAATTTATTTGCACAGCAATGTTTATAGCAGCATTATTCACAGTGAACAGGAGATGAAAGCAACCAAAGTGTCCTATGATAGATGATTGGATAAAGAAGTGGTTGTGTGTGTGTGT
>NW_011889116.1:3933381-3978991 GCF_000151845.1 Pteropus vampyrus
ACACACACACACACACACACAATGGACTATTACTCAGCCATAAGAAGAGATGAAATACTGCTATTTGTGACAACATGGATGGACCTCGAGATAATCATGCTAAGCGAAATAAGTCAGACAGAACAAGTTGAAAATCACATGATATCACTTATATGTGGGATATAAACTTAAAAGCAACAAATGAGCAGGAGAAACAAACAGAGAGTCATGGACATGGACAATGAACTAGTAGTTACCTGAGGGGAGGGAGGAGGAAGGAGGGGCAACAATAAATAAAATGTTAAAAATAAATAAATAATGAAGGCTTAGAAAAATCAACTATATAAATTTCTAACTTGAAACTAATTTAAATAAATGAATGAATGAATGAATGAATGAATAAATGAATAAATAAATAATAAATAAATAGAAAAGCATTTTTACATTAAAAAAATACCAATGGTATTTTTCAGAAAAGTAGAACAAATAATCTCAAAATTTATATGAAACCATAAAAGATCTGGAATAGCCATGGTAATCTTGAGAAAGAAGAACAAAGTTGGTGGTATTCTGCTACTCAATCTCAAACTATACTACAAGGCTGTAGTAATCAAAACAACATGGAACTGTTATAAAATCAGATACATAGATCAATGAAACAAGACAGAAAGCTAATAAATAAATACATGTCTATTTGGTCATTTAACTTATGACAAAGGATGCAAGAGTATACAATAGGGTATAAACAGTCTCTTCAATAAGTGGTGCTGGGAAAACTGTACAAATACATGCAAAAAAAATGAAACTGGACCACTTTTTTTACACCTTATATAAGACTATACTCAAAATTGATTAAAAACGTAAATATAAGACCCAAACCATAAAACTCCGAGAAGAAAACATGGGCAGTAAACTCTCTGACATTTGGTATTTTTTGTGTGTGTGATATGTCTTCTTGAGCAAAGGAAACAAAAGAAAAAATAAACAAATGGGACTACATTTTTGTACAGCAAAGGAAACCATCAACAAGTGAAAAGACAATCTACTGAACGGGAAAAGATATTTGCCTGTGATACATCTGATAAGGGGATAATATCCAAAGGGGCTAATATCTATATAGAACTCATACGACTCAACACTAAAAAAAATGTCAATTCAAAAATGGGTAGGGTAATTTTATTTTTACGTGGGCAGAAGAACTGAATAGGTATTTTTACAAAGGGGAAATACAGATTGCCAATAGACATATGAAAAGGGGCTCATGGTCACTAATCATCAGAAGAATGTAAATTAAAAACAATGAGATGACACCTAATACCTGTCAGAATGACTATTATTAATAAATCGAAAAACAGGTGTTAGTGAGGATATGGAGAAAAGGGAACCCTCATCCACTGTTGGTGAGATTACAAATTGGTATAGCCACTATACCAATTTGAAATTTCCCCCCAAAATTAAAAATAGAACCAATTTGAAATTTCCCAAGAAAATTAAAAATAGAACTACCTTATGACCCAGCAATTGCACTTCTGGTATCTATATAAAAAGAACCTCACTAATTTCTAAAGATTTATGCACCCCTATGTTCACTGTAGTGCTATTTACAAAGCCAAGATATGGAGGTAACTTAAGTGGCCATCAATAGACGATTGGATAAAGAAGTGGTGGTACATATATACAATGGAATATTACTCAGCCACAAAAAAAAATGAAATTTTATCATTTGCAACAACATGAATGAACCTAGAGGGTATTATGCTGAATGAAAAAAATCAGACAGAGAAACACAATACCATATGATTTCACTCTTATTCTGAATCTAAGGGACAAAGGAAACAAACAAACAAAACCATAAAAGACTCTACAGATCACAAGAACAAACCAGTGACTGCCAGATTGGGCGAAGATGGGGCAGGGTGAAATAGGCGAAGGGACGAAGAAGTACAAATTAGTAGCTACAAAAACAGTCACGGTGATGTGGAATATAGCTTAGGGAATGTAGGCAATAACATCGTAATGACTATAGATCCAGGTGAGTACTAGAGTAACCAGAGAATCACTTCATAAATTATATAAATACCTAACCATTGTGCTGTTTACCTGAAACAAACAGAAATAAAAATAAAATAAAAACCAACAGATCAATGCCATTTGAAGAAGTCTGCTCAACCTAGTCAGTGGCTTGGGACCCAAACCTCATGATCTGATTAACTGACCTCTACCCAATTCATATCAGCCTGGATCCCCATAATGGTGGAATGTGGATAAAACTAAGAATTTTAATAGTTAAAATATAGATAATGCTGTAGATCATAGTACTGAGGTGTTTGCTGTGAAGTTCAAGAGGCTGTGATGTGCCTTATAGAGAAAATATGTGGGTTAGATAAGCTTCATTTAGTCCTGAGATATTTATAGTGCTGCTGGCTGTGAGTTCAATGTTAATAAATCAACAACATACATTAAATGATGTGTCATTAAAAATAAACACATATAAAACAAGGTTAATTACTGGTTAATTGACAAATCAGCTCACAGGAACCTAAGCTAACCTAATTCAGTGTTCGTGGCAGCTTTATAGAACATAACTACCATGAATAACAAGAAACAGTTGTATACACTTTGAGACTCTCCTATTCCTGCCTGAGGTGTAAGGGGTTTGTGCTCAACACCTACCATCCCACCCTGGTTTCCTGGAGCTCATGTGCAAACATCTACAACCATCTGGGCAGCAGCATGGAGACAAGGAACAGAGCCCATAAACAGAGACTCCAGTCTCAAATGCCACCTCAAGATGTAGTACCTATAATTCTGAAAATCTTCTGAAATAAGACCAGCAAATCCAAGCCTTTATTCAAGCTTATCAATTCCAGCCAACTAGCCACCAATCTTCCCAAGGATGACACTGTCTCTGGCCTAGTTAGAAATACTTTCTTCTTCCTTCCCAGGCCTCATGCTGGAGAGTAAGCTTCTTACTAAAAAGCAAACTTTTCGAAGATGTCTGCTTGTGTCAACATAAGCCATTCCAGGAAATGGCTTTGCAGTTGGAGGCAAGGTACAGAGAAAGAGTGTAGGATTTGTTCCTGTGTTCAGCTTGACAGAGGACATCATGCTATTGCAGTCCCAACTTGGGGAGACAAAGCATACTATTTCCTGATGGCTGACTGGGTCCTGATAGAGGTGACACACTGGGTCTTGGGAACCTCCCTCCCCAACAAAAAAATCAGTCAGATCTAGGGGCTGCAGAAGTACTCCCCACTGATAAAGTCAGCAAAATAACCATTACATCCATTAAGAAAGAGCCCCATCACCATCATTATCACAACAGCTGGAAAACAGAAGTCTATCTTACCTGACAAGATGTCCAACAAAGAGCAATTAGCCACCAAGCCCCTGAATACTTCAAATCACAGTACTTGCCACAAACACATGCCACCCACTACCAAGAGAAGTTTTTTTTAAAAGAAATGATTTTTTTTTTACTTTTTAGAAAAATAGCACTCGACAAAGGTCGAAGCTGTCAAAGGCATCAGAATAAAGCACTGCAAGTACATACAAGAATTTGTGGTGCTTCTTCAAGCCAGACTACCTACTGAACAAGAATGACCTTTTCCCTGGCTTTGTCTATTCTGAATGCTTCCTAAATATTCATTCTGGGAAATGTGGCCATTGTTTACCAATGTGCTCAGGGCAGTTTGTCAACAGGACAAACAGCCCCCTCTGTGAGCCAGAGCACCATCTTCTCTGGCACCCATCCACTAGAGAAAACTTGAAGAAATTCAATGGCAAGCCAGCACCAGTAGACACTGACTCATTTGTTCCATGACAGAAGCTGGGGGAGGCTGAGTCCAAATGAATGTGAAGAGATGCACACCACGTCAAAATAAACTGAATCACCAGACAACCACAGGGAAGAAACTGCTGACAAGCATTTGAGGAAAGGCACCCATAACCGTGAATCACACAGCATAACAGCTGGGTTCCAAATAATTTGTAAATCTAGAATATTCAAAAATAACTTTGCAGCAACAGCCCACATGAGATCTAACACCTAGCCCAGATCCCCTGGAATGAGGCCACTGAAAAGCAGCAGTAGGCCTGGGATTAATTGCTTCCCAAACTATTACCTGCCTTTGAGCACCCACAGTTAGTGCTCTAGTTGCAAACCTAAAAACTCAGGTTAAAGGGGGAAAGAGTTCAGGGGAAAACTGGATACCCAGGCTGAGAGGGTGATATTTCCACTTGCTGGATGAGTCTTTTCTAGTTGGTAAAGATCATTTCTTTTCTCAAGAGACAAGAAACAAGGGGAGTAGAAAAAGAAGAAAAGAAAAAAAACGGAGGGAGTAACAATGACAACTCCTTTTACTGAATGCATATTACGTGCCTGATACTTCTCTAGGCATTTTAACATTCCACTATTTCTAATCATCTCAACAACATGACTAGTTTTACAGAAGAGGAAACAAATTCAAAACAGTAAAAGTACTTGCCCAAGGTCGCATAGATAATGAGACAGAATCTAGATTGTAACTAGCTATTAAAAAGTAAGGGAGAAAATGAAAGATGACTTGGGCAGAGCTGCTGCTTGAAATTATTTTCCATACCTAAATTAAGCAGAGCTGACCACTTGAAATAGAACCAATTTTGTTAGACATGGAAGTGGTATTGATGTATCTAGGCAAGACAAAACCATATCCATAAGAAGTTATTTACTCCTCCAACTGAATGGTTCCCATTATCAGAGAGATAGTAATACTTTCAACTCTTGAGAATCTGTGCTTCAGGAGTGGAGTTGAGGCCTTAGGCTACAAAGGCAGATAATCCACATGTCATTGACTAACAATTAAAAGAATCTGTGGCTTACCTTTAACTTGTCACTCCAAACAATAGGACTGTGTAGTAAACACTCAGAAAATTTCTAAAATCTTTCATCAATTTTCCATAATTCATAACACTTTGGAGAGTGGATAAAGCAAGTTCAAATGGATGCAAAGGACCATATTAAGAAGAGCTGGCCTTTCTCAAACTTTCCCCAGTGCCAAAGTTAAGCATTTGGATTATATCCAAGTACACACCAACCTAAGATGCTACAGCTAGAAAAGAACTCTCAGACATCACCTAGTCTAATACTATTATTTTACAATAAAGGGACTGGGACACATAAAAAGAAATTCCTCACCCAACTTCTTTCTATCATTCGCTCAAGAATTTCAAAGACCTACTACACTAGCATTGTAGCATGCTCTGGGAAATATAAACAAAGTGTAAGACACAATTTTTAGCCTCCAAAATTTCTGGTTGAGCTCTAGTTGTATATCTTTTTTAAAAGATTCTTGTAAAACATCACAATATTTTGTGGATCTGCCCATGATAGCAATTGTATTTTTAGTGTCCACAGATTATAAAAACTGATATAACCAAAGCTGCTCTGAATTCTGTCATACTCTTAAATACATCTGTATTTAAATAAATTCTGAACATTAATTTGAAAAAATGGTATGCATGCATTTTTGAGAAAGCATTTATTTAATTTCCAGACAGTTCTTAGTAAGTGCAGTTATGCAATATCTTGCAGCTGCAGGCCACAGGCAGAGAACTACTGCTATAGAAGTAAAATCTGAAGACACTGCATTCATATCCAACGTTATACTCTGGAAAAATTGGAGGTGACCTTCATAATATGTTTTAATGAGTTCCAAGAATATTTGCCTGCCCCAACATATTCCCTTTCTCACTCCTTGAGATTCAGAACTTTCTGAAATTCCAATGACCAAAGCAGACACGGTTTCACAAGCAATCACTGCTCAGATGTAACCCCCTCAGAAAAGTAGACAATCATGTATACCTTTACATAGGTCCTTTATATTCACCTTAGCTGAGTTTGAATAAAAGGCATTATGGAAGGTAAATGAATGACAGTTTACTTCTAGTTGAGAAGACCTAAATGGCATCTGGGAAGACCTAAAAGGAGTCTAGGAAGGATAAACCAGCAGTTGGGTAGGGATAAGGACTTGGAAATTCAGAAAAGAGCATGATGGTACTAGATACAGGAGAATGGTGAGGAGGTTAAGCGGGGAAAGAAAGGGTATCAAAGGCAAATTTTACTAAAATTGAAAAGTTCCCTTGAATCATCCCATACTACAGAGAACACCATGGAGTGCTAAATGTTATGATACACTAATTAGCAGAACAGGCAAGAAAAGAAACAAAATCTCTTTGTATGTTAAATTCCTTTGAGAAATCTTCCTGAAGAAGTGGGGTATAAACTGAACCTTAAAGTATAGGCAGAATTTGAAGATGTGAGGGAAAGGTGTCCCAGGTCTACAGGAGATCGTTAAGCAGAAATGAGCAATGGGGAGAGTGGCAAACAACGATTAAGTCCACCTGGTTGGAGCAATGAGTAGGTATTGAGAGTCGTAAGAAATGAGATTTGAGAGAGATGGTGGTACAAGAACATGGAAGGCCTTGGAATAAGATAATAGTTCATTCGTGTTGTAGGCACTGGGAATCTCCACGTGTACTTGTACAGAAAAGTGACATAAAGAAAGGGGTACACTAGTTTGGTAGTGATATAAACAGTATTTGTTATTAACTCATGGCCTTCAAAGTTAAAACCTCAGTTTTTTTCACCTTATTACCTATGAGGCCATGGACAGGTTATATAACCTCTAAGCCACAGATTTTTAAATCTCTAAAATGTGGATAGCAATATATAATTCATCCAGTTGATATGAGAATCAAGTAAAATAATGCTCATAAAGTACATTAGTATAATGCCTAGCACACACTAGGTAACTAATAAATAACAGCTATTTATGTTACTTATTATCATTATTTTCATCATTACCAAAAACAATACCAGGAAAATCAATAATGAAGCTGTGACAGTAATCTAGAAATAATCTAATATTTAGGCTTAGATAAAGTCCAAAACTAGGTTATTTTCTGAGATCAGAAAGAGGAGGGATTGAATCCCAAAGACATACCAAGGAGATTTTGGGGATAGACTGCACATGAATGGTGAAGAAGAAAGGAGTAAGAACAAAGATTCCAAGACCTAGGAGACTTAGATGATACAAGTATACACAAATAGCAAGAAAGAAATGATAAAGAGGAGGTTGTTTGGGTGGTAGAAAAGATAATAAATTTCTTTTGTAAAATATTGATTTTGAGATGACTGAAATATACCCAAGTGATAATATTCCACCCATTTTGACAACACTATACCAATGTACATAAGATAGGCATAGAAAGGTAGATTTGGGAAGTAACTAGAAGGAGATCATAGTTGAAGCCAGACAGTAGATAAACTTGTCAAAGGGATGAATATATCAAAAAGAGAACAGAGGGTGAATAACAGAGACTGGAGGAGGAACCATAATTGTAAAATAAGGTAGAAGAAAAATGTAGGAACTGTTTAAGAAATAGGGGGAGAGAATAAGCAGTACCTCTCCTTGAGAATAGTTACACTAGAGTATAATAAAAGGAATTCAAATTAATCATTAAAGAGAATATCCAAGCCAAGGTTAGAATAGTCTTTAATAAAAAGATATATTTATCTGCCTGGAATAATTTATGGTTAACTGGTAATTTAAAATGGAATTATTACTTAATATATTCATTTATTCTAACACATCTACCAGGGTTCTAAAAAGGATGACACTAAGTGTTTTAGGAGATACAATAAAGTTTACAAGTCTGTCCTCAAGGAAGAGGTAAGAAATATTATAACAAGTATTTACAAACACTTAATTCACCATGCCAGAGTAAATTAGCAGTCTTAGACAATAGTTGTCACAGGGTAATATGTAACTAAGTGTCAGTTAATTGCTAATAGTTCAGAAAAGAGAAAAATCTATTTGGTCTAGAGTACTCAAGGAATGCTTCCCAGAGGATGTAAACCTTAATTGGGATTTTTAGCCATGGGTCAATAACAGAATAATTGGAACAAAATTCTGATACTTTATTATACTTTACCATGAATTTTAGAGTCTACAGAATGAAAAACTTCCTTAAGCTGATGTTCTTAGAACTTTCTAAGTATGGTCAATACCAAGCTTGCCTTCCCTTCTCAACTCCACCTCATAAGGCTCTTCCTGGGCAGTTTTAGTTACTCTAATTAGAATGTTACAATTATTATGAATGAAACTTCCCAATACGTAGAAAACACACTAGGAAGAAAAACCTCATAAATAGAAAATGGGCCTGGCCTTAATCCATATTTTTTCTTATACACAAGGCAAAACAAGAATGCCAAAGGGTGATCAGGGAAATAAAACCATGAAGTAATGGTCTGATCTGGCTGAGGAAACTTTCATTTAGGGAATGGAAATACACATTGAAGAAAATTAAACAGTAATGTAATCCTTTAAATTCTATCCTCCAGGAGAACCGAGAGAGGTGAGAAAAGGGGTAAAAAGAAAAGGTCTGGGCTCATCTAGCTTGAAAGAATTTTGGTTTTGAAGGGTAAAGGGATAAAGAAAGAGAAGAAATAGGACTTTGCTTTCCTGGTAAAGTCTGATATTAAGAGGGCAGAAAATAGTTTGTAAATTATACATGTGTCTCATTCTTTAGGGCACAGAGCTTCTGACTGTGTCTGAAATATAAAAGAAAAGTGGCCATGTCCCAGAGGAGGCATTACCCTTTGAGGAGAATATTAGGTTGTTGTTCTTTTGTATTTCCCAAAGACAACCTACTGAAATTTCCCATAGCAATATCAAAGAATGGCTTTGCAGAGAAAGAAACAGCAGGAAGTCTGTGCTGACAGGAAGGTCTCACTTAAAGGAAACCTGATGTGTTTTTGTTTCTCTTTACAAAAGAGATTATTTGAGGCAATTATTAGATTTACAAAGGAATTCTTGGCTACAAATAGATAAAAGCAAATATTCCATAACAATTATCTCCCTGGAATTCACTTGGGCAATTACCCAAAGTGAAATCTAGAGGTGAAGATGAAAAGGGCTGGTGATAGTCTTTCTATCTTTGGTAAAAATCAGAGAGAAATTGTAAAGTAGGTGAGGAAAGCCAAACAGCGGGACTGCACAGTTTGGAGGGAAGCCGACCTAGCTGCAAAGTCAGGTGGGCAGGGAGCAAGGAAAGGCCATGACAAAAACAGAATGAAGAAGAAGAGAGAAACAAGTCCAAATTGGTGAAGGGCATCAGCAGAGCTAATGTGATAAGTGGAGTTTCCTAGGTATTCTCATAAGCCCCCATTCCCATAATCCCTTCTTGCTTTCCTTTGGTATTTCTAGGACAGACATTTTGTGACATCCAAGATGACCTCTAGAAGAATCTGGTAAATTAAAGAAAAAAAAGTACTTGGAAAATATCTCTGATTTTTTAAACATTGGTCTCACAGAGCCAATGTTTTGATCTTTATTTGCAAACAGCTCAGTGGTGGGGATTTTAAACCAGGTAATAAGGGCCTAAAGCACTAAGGGTAAATTAGCACAATACAAGATTCTCATGCTGTGGTCAAGGAGCTGACTGTTCCTGGGGAGCAGTGAGAGGTTCTGCAGTCCCAGATTATATATCTGTCTCTAAATCAGCCAATTAATGAAACTGAACTTATTTTCCCCAAAGTCTCTTTCCATATCCAGATTATTATAGTATTTTAGAATACCTTGTGAAAGATTAGAAAAGGTTTTAATATTTGAGAATTTGCTTCTGCTGCAGTTAATACATTTTACAGCTACCCGCCTGTCAATATCTCAGCTTCTCAACAAAAATTTTAGGACAGATCAACTCCTTTATTCACAGAACAAGCAAGTTTAGAAAAAAACATCTATAATGTTAGTATGGTGAAGAAATATAAAGAAAACTGAAAACACAGATAGAATGGAAATAAGAATCATAATGTAATGTGTTATATATAATTCAGTTAAAAATCTCTCCCCATATGAATATGATCACCCAAATCTTTTTATCCTTCAAGGCCATTGTAGGCTCATACACATTCTGAAAAGCGCCCCAACCCCCTTTCTAATAATGGATATAATTACAAATGATATATTTAGAACAGTGATTCTCGACCAGGGGTGGTGAAAGAGTGCTAAAGAGATGAAGAGCAAGGAGGAAACTTCCCATGGAGCATAAAATCTTCTGGGGAAAGTGATAGGTGGGTAGTTTTAAAAAAGAAATTCTAAAATGGTAATTTCTTTGATGTGTTTTTAGTCACACTAATTTTTTTAAATTTAAAACAACAATAAAGGCATGATATTTTCATGTTCATCAAGAGGGGTATGGGTTAGAAAACAAGAAATACTTGGATTTTCTTGGAAAAAGAGACTAGAGACTATGTTCACTTCTACTTTTTATCTCCAGCACCTACCACAGAGCCTGGCTTACAGGAGATGTTCAGCAAAAGTCTGTTGGATGGATGTATGGATGGATGGATGGATGAATAGATGGATGGATGGATGGATGGATGGATGGATGGATGGATGGATGGATGGATGAATATGAATAAATGAATGACAGGAAACTTGAAGCATCAACAAAAACAGTCACATGAACAAAGTATAATCCTTCTGTTTTCTTATCACTGCTAAGACATCATTTTTCACTAATACCGTTTAGAAAAAGAAATGTAGGAGGCTGGAGATTACCAGATCCTGCCATCAAATAACAAGTGAAACCAGAGGAAGACTTCAGAAAAAAAAAATGTTTATACTGACTTTATTAGGGAATTTAACTCTATAAACTAGGCTTCAGAGGTAAATTCACAATGGCCCAATACCAGAAAGACTGTCCAAAGCAAAACTGATAAATGATTCCTCTCTTGTAGATCAGAGGCCTCAAAAAAGTATGAGCAATTTAGTTAAACTTGTCAAAATATTTGTTTTTCTCATCTACCAGGCAAATAGTAAGACTGCTCTTCCTAATCTCTTTATGATTCTTGGTGGTTCTACCAGGAACTTGATGGTTCGTGTATGACCAGTTCTGGCCAATGAGTTGTTACTGAAAGTGATATATATATTGATTAGGAAATAGAAAATTGTCATTGTAAGAACGCTCAGACATCTGTTTTCCTCTCTACCACAAAAACTGTTCCCTATCGTAGCTTCTCTATCAGCCTGAATTATAGGGTCATGGCAATACAGAGCACAGTCCACAAAGACCTGTGATGGATATATAGCTGGAACAGACAGAAAATAAACTTTTGATGTTCGAAACCACTACGATTTCAGGGATCTTTGTTCCTATAGTAAAATCTAGCCTATCGTGACTAACACTATTGTTTTACTATAATCAATGTAGTTTATATTCATTAAATTGCTCTGACCCATTCTTTAAATGTTAGAATCTAATTGCTGCTAGCAATTAACATTCTTCCAGAAATGAAATAATATAGAGAAAAACAATATTGTATTTAATCATTGAAACAAGACATAAAGAAAAAGAACAAAGGAGGATCAAATATATGCCAGCAAATATAGTAGTTCTAAGATAAAAAGCAAAGAGAAAAAATTTGAAACAATTTCAGGTGGCAGGAACAGACTCTCACCATCCTCTCCTGTAATGGAAATCCATTAAATACAAAGGGAAATGTCTTCAGAAACTAAGATAGCAGACCACACTCAAAATAGTCCACTGAAAATACACTACCCTTGAGACAATGATGGGAATTACTTACAGAAAAAAATGAGAGTAAAAGAGAATTCAATAAAGACATATATATGAGTCATTCTAAAGCTAATACAATAATCTTCCTCATCTGTATAGCACTTCACATAAAGCTCTTTCATGTGTATTTCCTCATTTGGCCTCACAACTACCCTATGAGACAGATAGGGCAGGGAATATTATCTACACTCAATTGTCAAAAAATAATAGGCCCAGATAAGCTGGGAATCATCTAAGATCAAAGAGCTAAAACATGTCAAAAGCAAGATTAGAACCTATGTCTCTTACCCTGATTCCATCCATCCTAATTGGATGATATCACATGTATTTCTAATAAAACCCATGAGGTCAATTAATTTATAGAAACCATTCTTCCAGAACTGAAATTGTACTATTAGCTTCCTGGAATCAGTTGTGATCTAAATGTAAGCTTTATTTGCTTAATTACCATCTGAGCAATAGGTGCAATAGCCAAGTTTATATTCTGTTTGAAGACGAGGCATTTACAAATAAGATGTTGTATACTATGCATTAAACACGCCATCCTATTAATTCATTTCTCAGCTAATGATGGCTCTGGGTATAAATTAGCACTGTGCTTTTTCAGATCCAACAGATGTTTCTGAGTGTTTATTTTTATATTTTTTTCTCGCTAGAGATAATACATGGAGTAAGCAAGTACTACATGTACTGACAGAAAACTCTCCTTATAGCAGAGCATGAAGATTAAAATCTAGAGTTCTTCAAACTGGAGCTTTCTAAAGTTTAGAGATATAATTCTTAATTTTCCTTTATAGATCTATTCTTTGGAGGTGATCTATCCCACTATTGCCACTTATATACTAGGAATATTGAAGACATATGGATGGGACTTCTTTCCTCCACCTGCAGTCAGGTATTATCTTGAGAGTTCTCTATTTTTGGGACTCAGTAAAGGTCGTTAATTAAGTTTATGCAATCAGTTTCTGTAGCAATCACTGAAGTAGTCCCTCTACTACATAGTCCTGACATGGGAAAATCATTTCTGACTTTGTTAATGATTAGGTACTCAAAAATTAGATGTGTAACAAGAAAAAAAAACACTTACATTGCACTCATATGCATGAAGAAAATGTAGCTTATGCATTTATTCTATAACTGATCTGGTATACCTCATAAGCCCTCAGTCATTTGATAGAAGAGAAATATATATTTTTCTAGCTCAATATATTCATTTTAGCTCAATCTAATAACTTAAACTTTTTAAGTTATACATTTCTTATGCAAATTTAGTCTTTAAAAGGTGCTCTTCATCCCCTTTCTCATTCCCAAGATGGCACCTGGGCTTTATGAGAGGGCTTTCATGAATGTAAAAAGATATTAAAATGGGGCCCTCTCAATTTGTTTAACTTGATACCTCAAAAGAAATCAAGAATAAAAAATGTGTTCACAAGTATGCTTACATCCCAAAGTGAATTTCTTGAACCACCGATGCAATGATTTTGAAGGAGGTATCCAAATTCTGTTATTCAACCCTTAATGCAAGATCCACCTCTGACATAAGTGAATTGAGGTTGAAGAGGGATTGAAAAATGAAAAGAAATAATCCTTTTTCAGGAACAGTTGATGATTTCTAGTAATATTACTCTTCCTTCTCTCCACAGAAGAAGGAGTTGATATTTTTCCCTTACCCAAGTAAAGCGAGAGGGACCTCAAAAAAAAAAACATTCAGAGAGCTTACTTTTTGTCACCTGCCATTTAGGAGTCACGGGAGCTTAGTGTCTCCTTGAAAATCTAAAGGGCAACAGGTTGTGGCTGGCTAACTCGCTGCTCTGAGAAAACCTTTAATTATCCAAGAGCTTTAGGACCTGCCAAGATTTCACCCAGTGGCAAGAAAAGAACCAAACTACCAAATAGGTTTGAGCAGGCAGTGAGGGAGATGGAAAGAATGCAGTTGCTTTATGAATTGACTTTACCAAGTTCCACTTTTACAGTGTAACCATTGCATAACCTTATAGGAGAAGGAAATGTGAGGGAAGCTCATAATTGCACACAGATTCTTGTAACTGTCCCTGACTCTCCAATTCCTCTAGTCTCTGTGGCAATGCACCTTGTCTGCCTGATCACTGCTCATTCTGTTAGTATTTGCTGCCGAAGTTAGAGATTGGTGAAGTCTAAGTTGTTTTAACTAGTTTGGGGCCTAAAGGTTCTTGCTGCTGATTAGGCTCCACTATGGCACTGGTTAGCACAAGGCACACCCAGATGTTTGGTTCTGACTTAACATTTGGTCCTCAGCCCAGGCTAATTACCCCCACAATACTCATCTACAGAGCTACTTAACTCTAGTCACTGAACACTCTCTAGCAAACTCCCTAGCCAGACCCTTAACTAACTTCCATATGCTCTTCTCAGTGGGGTCATAAAGAAACTTCTGTTTCCAACTCCACAAAGGAACAGAGAGCAAACAGCCCAGGAGCAGAGCCAGTTACATATTTTGTGAATTAAGTGCAGTATGAAAACGTGGGAACCCTTGTTCAAAAATTAAGAATTTCAAGATAATGAGAGTAGAGCATTAAGCCAAGTACAAGGCTCTTTGGCACACAGGACCCTGTGTGACCATCCAGGAATACTAAACTATTTCTGTCTAAGCATGTCATGTCACCAGTTTTACGCTGGTGTGGCCTTTCTCAGCCAAGGAAGTGAAACACAATGTAATTTTAAGGAAAAGCAGGGGCAGGGAGAAAATGTTAAAAACAAGAATATTCTTAAACTATTATCTTGAGTTACAAACATCTTAGCTTTATATAGCACTTTATAGCTTTTGGGTTTCCAAAATGCTTTTATATCTATTATCTCATTTGTCCTATGTGACCTCCTTAAAAGGTAGGTAGGCATAAGTCTCATTTTATTTTTGAGGAATTCAAGTCTAGAGAGGGTGAAGAGGATTCATCTAAGCATATATAGTGAAGAAGATGTTAGGATGATATACAAACCCACCAGGCCTGACTCCAAATGTAGTTTTACTAAATTATACAACTTTATCTTTCTTAATCATCAGAGTCATAAAATTCTTAATATAAGAGTAGATATTATGCTTGCTTTTAGGTCTTCCTACACATATAGCCCCATCCAACCCACAGTGGATGTACATGTGATGGCAGACTTGTTTCTTCTCTTATCACACTCCTCTTCACATCTCCATTCTCCACTGCCACCACCCCCACACATACAGTGTCAGAGATCAAGTCAGAGATTTGGTTCAACTGCCACTCAGCATGGATACTAGTCAGGATCAGTCTACAAAAAAATACTAGGAAGAATGGGATAAAATTAAATGTAAAAATATCTGAGTCATAGGGGTACCTGAAGGAAAATAAGAAGTCGAAGAGCTACTTGAAGACATAATGATGGAAAACTTCCCTAACCTGGTGAAGGAAATAGACATACAACTCCAGGAAGCTCAGAAAGTCCCAAGGAAGAGTAACTCAAAGAGGCGCTCACCAAGACACATTATTATTAAAATGCCAAAGTTTAAAGACAAAGAGAGATTCTTAAAAGGAGCAAGAGAAAAGCAATTAGTCAATTACAAGGGAGCTCTTGTAAGACTGGCAGCCGATTTCTCAAAAGAAACTAAGCAGGACAGAAGGGCTTGGCACAAAATATTCAAAATCATGAAAACCTAGGATCTAAAACAAGAATTCTTTACCCAGCAAAGCTATTATTTAGAGTCGAAGGACAGATAAAGAGCTTCCCAGACAAAAATAAGCTAAAGGAATTCATCACCACCAAGCCAGTATTACAGGAAATGTCGGAGGGACTTCTTTAAGAAAACGTATCAAAAACATGAATAAAAAGTGGTAATAACTACATTCCTATCAACAAGTACCTCAAATGGAAAAGAATTAAGTGCTCCAACCAAAAGATAACCCTAGCTGAATGTATAAGAAAACAAGACTCCTACATATGTTGCCTACAGGAGACTCACTTCAGATTAAAATACACACACAGAGTAAAAGAAAGGGGATGGAAAAGATATTGCCTTGATGGATCTAGAGGGTATTGCACTTAATAAAGTAAGTCACATAGAGAAAGACAAATATCACATAATTTTATGTACACATGAAATCTAAAGAACAAAATAAACAACAACAAAAATGGAAACAAACTCATACAAAGAATATTTTGAGGGCTACTAGATAGGAGGGGATTGAGGGGACATTGAAGGGATTAAGAAGCACAAATGGATAGTTACAAAATTGACATGGAAGTATAAAGTGTAGTATAAAGAAAATAGTTAACAGTGTTATAATAAATATGTAAGAGGGAAGAAGGTTACTAGATTTAGTGGGGTAATTACCTTGTGAGTTATATAGATCTCTAATCACTATGCTGTACAACTGAAATGAACATATTGTTGTATGACAACTAAATTGAAAAAAAACTCGTTGAATTGTACAATGTAAATATGAGCAACTGTCTATTATATTTCAATAAAGCTGGCGGGGGGGAGAGAAAAAAAAGACTAGGAAGACCCCAAATGGATATTTTGGTTGTTGGTGAGGGAAGGAGATACAGAAAGATAATACTAGCCAATAAAATGCCCTTTCCACTGAAAAACTAATTCCTGAAAATATCCTATGAGAGGTTTTCTTTTGGGTATAGTTAGCTTATTCAAATGCAACTGCATTAGGATAGTGACAACGTTAATCCATTAAGTTATTCAGACTTTAGATGAATAGGTTTCCAATTCTTTCATAAGACCAGGTTTTGTCAGGGTATAGAAAGCATGTGATATTTCCAAACAAGCTAAGGAGAGGGAACTTTCAGTGGGGAAATTCAGAGAAACTGAGTGATCTACACTATCTACTCTCCAGTTATGCCTGCTACCCTTCCTTCTCACATGGATCCCAAGTAATAGACATATATTTAAGAAACTAATCTCTCTTGCAGGGAGAATGTGGTTGGCTTAACATGTTTTTTCTTCACAATTAATTTCCTTCTGCCTAAATAAAAATGAATGCCTGTAAACTTGATATTCCTAAGTCATTAGGGCAATTTTAACAGCTCATTCTAGAAGTTCCATTTCCATTTACTCTTATTTGTTAAAGAAGATAAGCATCTGAAAAAGAATTCCACTTGGGTGGAGATAAAAAAAATCAATAGAGGTTTACAAAATATAAAATCAAAATTGCACAGAAAAGGCTCTCTCCAAGACCCATGTTTTCAGGATAAATATATGCTCGACAAAAAGAACATTCAGATACTTATAAGTAATAGTTGCAATTTGCTCAGATGGTTGGAAAATTAAAATGGTATGGGCCAAAAATGTAAAACCTTATGATTTACAATGCAGTATCATTGAATTAATAAAAACCTGATATATTAGTATTCCAGAAGCCTCAAAGAAAATGTGATATGCAACTTAAACAAGTAGGGATTTTTTAAAAGACAGAAACATTATAAACACTTTTCTTTAGAACAACTGTCAGAGTACAAAGCATGTCAGTGTACGTAGAGTTCTTTGAAAAAGATGCCAAAAGGCCCTTTCAGTGCAGTGTGGCAGCCATATTTGGCTAAATACCACTCTAGCCCCCAGTTTTTAAACAGCTAACACCTACACAATTCTTTTCCTCTAGAAACAATTACCCTTTCTCCTCTGCTGGCACTAACCTTAAGTGTCTGCAGTATATAGTTCAGGGATAAAAGCAATCCAGCTCTGCAGGTAAAATTAGTATCTTGCCAGAAAGAGGTACTTAAGAACAAGCAGATAAGAGAAGCCAGTATCCATATCTGCAGCAGGAAGTCTTATAAGCCATAGATTTCAAAAAAGTACCTGAGCCCTACAGTTCCATCCTTTGAGGCCACAACCCAAGAGCACATAGTACAAAAATAGACACACTCATCGATTCCCACAGTTACAAGCAAAACATCCACAAAGTATGACTGGCTTAAAATTACCAATGAAACTGAAAAAGGCAATTTGAGAGCTATGAGTTAAGATGTTCCCCTCAGAAATTGAGATCAGTAGTAATAACGGCTCTTTTTTCTACTATAATCTTCATCCTCCACTGGAACAGAATATCCCTGAGGGCACAAACCAGATGTTATTTATTGTGTAGAATCCGATGCCAAATAGGTAATCAGTAAATCAACTGATATTTATAAAATCCAACTTTCATCCCTTTGCTTCTCATAATTGCCAGGCTCCCACAAACTCCTTTCACTCAATGGAAAAAAGAAATGTCTATTAGTAGAATAGTTTCAAGGTAACTTCAGAGTACTTGCCATTACACTTTCATTGTGGCCTTTGTGGGAAAAAAAAATGATTCTAGACTAGGGAGAAACCATATTTGGATGCTTTCCCCACATAGCACCTTGTGATGGTGGCTGGACCTCAAAGGAAAATGGGTGCACAGTGGTATCCTGGGTACTGAGGCTCTAAGATACCAAAAATCCATGGAAGTCACAGTGGAACTTACTTTCAAGGCATTGGGCAAGCTTGGATGAGAGTGTGTCAATGGTGATCAGTATAAACCAAATATCAAAGAGCTCTCCCTGCGTACATGCCGTGTTCTGTGCCAGAACTCCTAGGACCATTGTCTAATATAGAATACAGGGGGATAGGAGAAGAACAAAAGTAATTGAGACTGCATTTCCAACCAGTCCGATAAATTGGGGACTCAGAACTGATTACATTTTATTTAGAGGAAAATATACAAAATATTTATTGTATACTTAACATTATAAAGTTAAATTTATGCTCACAGTACTACTTTGTCGATTTCCCCCACTCCTGCCAGAGATTCAGACCCATTGAGTACCTAAAAGATAAAAGCCCCATGTCATCAGGAGTTGCATTATGCTTCATGCATCTTTAGAAGATTCATAGAAAAACTATTGAGTTCCAAAAAGCAGTCACTTCCACCAGATGAAATCAGCATCCTGAATAAACAGATGCAATGTGGATCCCCCTTAATCTTTACTTTTATGCTTTAGGCTTATAGTCAAAAATATCTCAGGGGAATGAGTAAAGGGGATTCCTCCAACTGCGCATTAGTAGAAAATGGCTGGATTAAGTGAGATCCTCCTGAGGTAGAGCTAAATGTAAAACACCCAGCTTGGGGATTATGCAGACTTTATGCAATCACCTGTGTGCATGCTGCACTCTTGGGTCTGCTACAGAAATCATAAGTGATCGAATTAACACATGTATCACTGTGCATCAGTGAATTCCCAAGCTTTCAGAACAGCCTGATTAGAATGAACAACAAACCAAGGGAAAGGATTAAGGGATAAAATATTCAGTTATCATGGTATTAAATTAGTTCAATGGTACAGAGCCTTAGCTTATATTATTCTATGCCTTTCCCTTCTCCTTCGCTCTCGCACTCTCCATCTTTAAAATCCTAATCTAAGCTCTATCTTCAATGGGAATTCTGAACTGTTATTTGGAAGTTATGCCACCCAATCGAAGCCTTGAATAAATATAGTATTCTACAAATCACTAATTACTTCATCCATGGTAAATATGATTTACTAACTAGGTATAAAACTCTTCAAGCACATAGATAGAATATTTTATTTATTTTGTATCCCTTTAATCAGTGGCTTCTAAACTTATGGATTTTATGCATAAGTAAAATCTCCACAGAAAGACTCTGGGTATCTAATAAAATGTTGCAAAAGTTTTATTTGGCTAAGTAAGGACATTTTAAAACCAACTAGCATTTCTACTCAGTGTAAAGGTGAACAAGGTAAAAAGGAGTAATAAAGATCAACTTTTCCATGAAACCACTAGAAAACTTGGCAGAGGGCATAGTTCTTTTGTTGAGCCCTCCCCTGCCCAAGTTGCAGATCCAGGCAACCACCATATCTGGGTCTCCATCAATGTACTTAACACTGGTAACTGCACCCTGGTGATTCCCTGAGGCTCCACCCCTCCCAACTTGAGGGCCAGTCCAAGTTGCTTCCAGTGGATTTTCCATACAAATGCCCTGTCTTGGCTCATGCTGTGGGCTTGCCTTAAATCTCTCAAAAGTTCACAAAACCTAAACAGGCAGCATCTGGCCTCAGCATACCCAGTAACTCTTGCTGAGCAGCCCCAATCCTGGCACTTGGCCTCGGTTTGCAGCTTAAATGATAAAGCAAGTTATAAAATGGCAAAAAAAAGGGAGGGGAATAGATTAAACGCTTCAATCAAAAGACATAGGGTGTCTGAATGAAAAAGAAAATAAGACTCTTACATGTGCTATCTACAAGAGACTCACTGCAGGTCAAAAGACACATACAGACTGAAAGTAAAGGGATAGAAAAAGATATTTCATGAAAATGGAAAAAAAGCCTTTGGGGTAGCAAAACTTATATTAGACAAAATAGACTTTAAAACAAAGGCTATAACAAGAGACAAAGAAGGACCTAGTAATCTCACTTTTGGGTATTTATCTGAAGAAACCCAAAACACTAACTTGAAAAGACATGTGGACACATATGTTCATTGCAGCATTATTTACAATAGCCAAGATATGGAGGCAACCTGAGTGTTCTCATTGGATGAATGAATAAAGAAGAGGTTGAATGTATAGACAAAGGAATATTACTCAGCCATAAAAAAGAATGAAATATTGCCATCTGCTACAACATGGATGGACCTAGAGGGTATTATTGTGTTGAGTAGAGTAAGTCAGACAGAGAAAGACAAATGCCATATGATTTCAAATACATGTGGAATCTAAAGAACGAAATAAACAAACAAAACAGAAACAAACTTATAGATACAGAGAACATTTTGATGGTTGCCAGATGAGAGGGGGTTGGGGGATGTTTGACAAAAGGGAAAGGAATTAAGAAATACAAATTGGTAGTTACAAAATATTCGTGGGAATATAAAGTATAGCATAAGAAATATAGTGAATAATATTGTAATAACTATATATGGTGTCAGATGGGTACTAGATTTATTGGGGTGATCTCTTCACAAGATATATAAATCTCAAATCATTATGTTGTACACCTTAAGGTAATATAATGTTGTATGCCAACTATAATTTTTAAAAATATTTTTAAAAAGAAAAAGCAAAAGAACTTAGAGTAGATGAAACCTGAAGGATTTAGTAACATATTTAAATGCAAATATATGTAGATGAAACCTGAAGGATTTAGTAACATATTTAAATGCAAATATATGTACTAATGATAGTGCAGGTAAATGAAGAAGATACCCCTATTAAACAATTGTCAGACTAAATACAAATATATATGCTTAATACAGAAGACACATCTTAAATATAAGAATATGAAAAATTGAAATTAAAAGTAAAGATGTGTCATGAACTCTCTAAACGAAAAAAAGCTAATATAACTAAACTAATATCAGACAAAGTAAACTTTAAGGCAAGAAGTATTCCTAGAGACAGAGAGAGACGCTTCATATGATAAAGAGGTGAAACCATTAAGAATATTAAACATTTCTAAGCTTACATGAACTGGAAAACATAGCTTTGAAATATATAAGGAAAATTATATAAAATTAAAAATGGAAGTAAGGTGGTCAAAAGGTACAAACTTCCAGTTATAAGATACATAAGTATTAGAAATGCAATGTACAACATGACAGCTATATTAACACTGGTGTGTTACATTTGAAAGTTGTTGAGAGTAAGTTCTAATAGTTCTCACCATAAGAAAAAATTGTTTTTTTTTAATCTATATGAGGTGATGGATGTTAACTAATCTTACTGTAATCATTTCATAACATATGTAATACAAGTCGTTATACTGTATACTTTAAACTCATATAGTGCTATATGCCAATTACATCTCAGTAAAACTGGGGAAAAAACCGAAACCACTTACACAGACATACACGCACACAGAGGAAATAGAAAGAGACAAATATACAAACATAGTGGGAGATTTTAACACAATTATCTCACTAATTTATAGAATAAGGAAACAAACAAAAATATTAAAGTTATGAATAAAATAATTAACAAATTAGACCTAGTTGACACAAAGAGAATAGTGCACCAAACTGAAGAGACAATCCTTTGTAAGTATACAAAGAAATTATACTAAAATTGACCAAAAAATGCTTTAAATTATATAGAGCATGCTCTCTGCTCACAGTATAATTAATGTAGAAAATAATAACAAATATAACTTTAAAAGTCCTTACATGTTTTGATAGTAATCAATACAGTTCAAAATAACCATGGGTTAAAAAAATCACAATGAAGTTTTAAATATATTTTGAAATAAATAACCACGATAATGTAATATATCAAAACTTGAGGCTTAGAGAAAAAAATATAATCTTAAATGCATAACTTAGAAAACAAAGCCGGCTTAAAATCAATGACATAAGCAAAGAGTTTTCCAACTGTGGCCCACAGGCCAGTCGTCTGATGTTTATAGTCTTAAAACATAGCCACACCAGTTTGCTTAAGTATTGCCTATACCTGCTGTTCTACAACAGTAATGATGAGTAATTGCGACAAAGACTATATGGTTCGCAAACCTAAAAGATCTACTATTTGCAGCTTAAAATTTGCTACTGTCTCATCTAGGCATTCCTTTTGAGAAGTTAGCAAAAAACAAAACGAACAAATTAGTTCAAAGAAAATTGATAATTTAATTGAAATAGACAAATTGATAGAAAATTACAACTTACCAAAACTGACAAAAGAAACAGAATATCTATATAATCTTACAATTATTAAAGGAATTAAATTTGTTATTATCTTCCCACAAAGAAAACTTCAGGCTCAGAGGCCTTTCCTGGTGAATTTTACCAAACATTTAAAGGTGTGAGAACATAATGTACTACCAATCTTAAACTCTTACAGAGTTTAAGTTTAAAAAGAGGAAATACTTCCATAATTATTTAATGAAGTCAGAATAAGTTTAACACCAATAATTGACAAAAGAAAATTATGAGAAAGGATAATTATGTGCCAGTATCATTCGAGGACATAGTTGCAAAAACCTAAAGCAAAGATCAAAAACTGAATCCTGTATTATATAAAAAGGACCATGGTGCATTTATTCCAAGAATTATCATTGATTTTACAATTTTATTTACCACATTAACAGAAAAATCAAAAAATCAAACAACCATTTTAGTACATACAGAGAAAGCATTCGATAACGTCCAACACTCAATTTTGCTTAAAAATAAAAACTCTTAGCAAATTAGGAACAGAAGTAAAATTTCTTGATTTGATAAATGGCATTCACCAAAAATAAATCATATAATGGTGAGACAGTGACCATTTGGCCTCTAAATTTAAAATCAGATCCGGATTTTACTCTTATCACTTCTATTCAAATTTGCCCTTGAGGTCCTATTGAGTGCAATGTGGCAGAAAGAAGACATAGATGCATAAATATCAGAAAGGAAGAGAAATAAAACTTTTTTTTCCATAGAGAACATAATTGTATACATAGAAAATTCTAAGTAACCAGCAAAAACCCTTGAAATATTAGTTAAATTATTAATAAACTAAAAGTTCAAAAGTCAGTTGTATTCTACCATAGGAACAAGCAAACTAGAAAATAAATTTTAAATTATTGGTTATGATAACATCAAAATAATATTTAGGAGTAAGTTTAATAAAAGATGTATAAAGTCTCTGTATTAAAAACTATGAAATATTGATGAGCAAAAATAAAGAATGCATAAGTAGATCGAGAGATCTATAATGTTCATGGAAGATTTCAAAATATCAATTCTTCCCAATTTGAGCCACACATCCATAGTCAGAGGACTTAGATTACCTAATTCAAAAACTTATTCTATTTAAAGATACAATTATTAAGACGTAGTTACTGGTACACTAGATAAATAGATCAATAGATAGAGTAAAAAGTCTAGAAATAGACCCACACATATATGTTCAATAGATTTTCAAAAAGGCACCAAAATAAATTAATTAGGGAAAAGAAAGGTTTTTCAAAATATATTATAAGAATTATAGGACAATCTTTTTTTTTTTTTTTGTGACCCCTTCAACAAATCATTCTGGAACAACTGAACATGCATAGGTGAAAAAATGAATCTAAACACAGACCTTTCACAAAAAATTAACTCAAAATGGATCACAGACCTAAATGTAAAATTCATAATAACTACAAAATTAGAAGATAACATAGGAGAAAATCTTAGATGACCTTGAGTATGGTGATGGCTATGTAAATACAACACCAAAGTCACAAACTATGAAAGAAATAATTGATAAGTTGTAATATTTTAAAATTAAAATCCGGAGAGCATCTACGGCCATGCTGCCCTGAACAAGCCCGATCCCATCTTATCTCAGAAGCTAAGCAGGGTCAGGCCTGGTTAGTACTTGGACGGGAGACCACCTAGGAAGACCAGGTGCTGTAGGATTAAAAAAATAAAAAAAAAATAAAGGATTGTAAATTGACAAGTTCTTGCAATCTGTGAGGTCAACCAAGGGTTGCCTCACCTAATAAATAAATAAATAAATAAATAAATAAATAAATAAATAAATAAATAAATAAATAAATAAATAAAAACATGAAAAAAATCTGGAGAGAGAAGTCAAAGTGGCATAGATGATAGAAGCTTTGTTCATCTGTTCTTATGATCACATCAAAGTTGTGAAGGAAACACAGAGCAAACAGCAAACAGAGTTGCCCGGGATCTAGATGAACAATCTCTACAACTAGGAAGAGAAATTAAAAAAAAATCACCCTGCAATGGGAAGAGGTAGGACAGAGAGCCAGGACATAAGGCTGCCTGGTCCTGAGCCGCTGATTGGGACAGAGGCTATGGCAGTGAAAGTGGGCAGCTGCAGATGTTCCTCTTAAAGGGTCTGTGTCCATAACCAGACTTTCATGGTGATGTACTCACTTGCTCTGAGCACCAGAGCCTGGCTGGCGGCACAGGGTGGGGGCAACAGGAACTTACAGGGGGACGCTAAGTTGTCGAAGCCAGGGCCAGAGGCAAGGTTTTCTCCTGGGCAGAAGTGCTGGCAGTATTGATTATTCCTCTGTTGAGCCCTCCCTACCTCCTAGTGTGCAGATGTGTCTCCATAGCTGAGACTTCATTGAATTGGATAACAATGGTCGCTCCATCCAGAGGATTCACTGAAAACCGCCTCTCCCAACTCATAGCCCCACTCAAGCCACATCCAGTGTGTCCTTGGTGAGTCCTGTAAAACTTGCAGAGCAAGCTCCTAGACCCACACTGCTGACAGCTGACCTCGATTTCTGGCATGGTTTCTTGAGGCAACAGCATCTGTGGATCGCTTGCTGAATCTTAACAGGTGGCCTTAGAAGGACACAGGCTGGGGCTAAAATTGGCCTGCTGTGGAACTCCTCTCAGGACTGTGCCACAGGACACTTATTACACAAAGCCATGCTAATAAGGCTGGGAGACTTAGGAGCTTTGCTTAGTATATAGACAAATTGGGAAGACAAAGAAGCAGAAACTATAAGAGAACAGAACAGAGATTCAGGAATAATGGAATCAAGCAATCTAACAGATGCAGAGTTCAAAACACTGGTTATAAAGATATTTAATGAATTTAGGGAAAGAGTAGATGAACTCAGTAAGAACTTTAACAAAGAAATAAAAAACATAAAAATGGAAATGGAAATTATAAAAGGGAACCAGTCAGAAATAAAGAACACATTATCTTAGATGAAGAGTATATCTGAAGGAATGAACAGAGTGGATGAAGAAAAGAATCGAACAACCAATATAGAGGATGGGGAAGCCAAAAATATAAGAATATATTAAACAGTCTTTGGGACAAAATTAAGTGTAAAAACATCTGTGCAATAGGGGTACCTGAATGAGGAGAGGAAGAACAAGAAGTAGAAAAGCTATTTAAAGAAATAGTGATGGAAAACTTCTCTAACCTGGTGAAGGAAATAGACATACAACCTCGGTAAGCTCAGAGAGTCCCAAGAAAGAGAAACCCAAAAAGGCCCACACCAAGATGTACCATAATTAAAAAGCCAAAGGTTAAATACAAAGAGAGAATCTTAAATTTATTTTTTATGGTGATATTGGTTAACAAAATCCAATAAGTTTCAGCTGTACATTTTAACAGTAAGGTATATATATATTTACACTCTGCATTCTATTCCATAATTAGATATCTTTTTGTCACCACATATTTGATCCCCTTTACCTTATCTACTTCCTCCCTACATCCACCCCCTGCCCTCTGGTAACCACTAGTCTACAGTCCATGTCCACGAGTCTCTGCTTATTTGTCCTGTTTATTTGTTGCTTTTAGGTTTATGTACCGATTATAAGCAATATCATGTGATTTTCAACTTTTTAATTCTGGCTTACTTTGCTTAGCATAATTATCTTGAGGTCCATTCATGTTGTCGCAAATGGCAGTATTTCATCTCTTCTTATGGCTGAGTAATATTCCATTGTGTATATGTACCACAGTTTCTTTGACCAATCATATATTGTAGGACACTTCAGTTGCTTCCATGTTCTGACCACTGTAAATAATGCTGCTATGAACATCGATGTGCAAATATCTTTCGACATCAGTTTTTCAAGTCTTTGGGGTAAATACCCAGTAGCGGAATTGCTGGATCATATGGTACATCAATTCTTAGTTTAGTGGCTGTACCAATTTGCAGTCCCACCAGCAATGTATGAGGGTTCCTTTTTCTCTGCATCTTCTCTAACATTTGTTAATACTTGTTCTGTTGATTATAGCTATTCTAACGGGTATGAGACAGTATCTCATTGTGGTTTTGATTTGCATTTCCCTAATAGCTAGGAATGTTGAGCATCTTTTCATATATTTGTTGGCCATTTGTATGTCCTAAAGGGAGAAGTATCTGTTCAGGTCCTCTGCCCATTTTTTGATTGGATCATTTTTTTGTTGTTATTGAATCATATGATTTCTTTGTATATCTTGGATATTAAGCCCTTATTAGAGGCATTGCTTGCAAATATATTTTCCCATTCAGATGGTTGTCTCTTTATCTTGTTGATGATTTCTTTAGCTGAGAAGCTTTTTAGTTTGATATAGTCCCATTCATTTATTTTAGCTTTTATTTCCCTTGCTTTTGAGATCTAATTCATAAAATCCTCTTTAAGTCCAAGGTCCTTCAGTTTAGTTCCTATGTTTCTTCTATGAATTTTATTGTTTCAGGTCTTATATTAAGGTCCTTAATCCATTTTGAGTTAATTTTGGTATGTGGTGATAGACAAGAGTCTAGTTTCATTCTTTTGTAGGTGGCTTTCCAGTTTTCCCAGCACCATTTACTGAAGAAGCTTTTCTTTCTCCACTATATGTTTTTGGATTATTTGTCAAAAATTATTTGCCCATATAAATACAGGTTTATTTCTGGACTCTTAATTCTGTTCCATTGGTACATGTGTCTATTTTTCTGCTAATACCATGCTGTTTTGATTATTGTTGCTTTGTAGTATAATTTGAAATCAGGCAGAGTGATGCCTCCAGCTTCATTCTTTGTTTTTTCATGACGGTTTTGGCAATTTGGGATCTTTTGTGCTTCCATAGAACCCAAAAAGAGAATCTTAAAAGCATCAAGAGAAAAAGCTGTTAGTTACCTACAAAGGAACACCCATAAGACTGGCAGCTGATTTCTCAAAAGAAACTTTGCAGACCAGAAGGGTTTGGCACAAAATATTTAAAGTGATGAAAACCCAGGATCTACAACTAAGAATTCTTTACCTAGCAAAGCTATCATTTATAGTTGAAGGACAGATTAAGAGCTTCTCAGACAAAAATAAGTTAAAGGAAATCATCAAAACCAAGCTAGTATTACAGAAAATGTTGGAAAGACTTCTTTAAAAAGAAAAAAAAAAGTATCAAAAACAGAAATAAAGAATGGTAATAACTATATTCCTATCAATGACTACCTCAATTGGAAAAGAATTAAGTGCTCCAACCAAAGATAGGGTGGCCGAATGGGTAAGAAAATAAAACCCCTACATATGCTGCTTATAAGAGATTCACTTCAGATTAAAAGATACACACAGACTAAAAGGAAAGGGATGGAAAAGATATTACCTTGATGGACTTTAGGGGGTATTGTACTAAATGAAGTAAGTCAGATAGAGAAAGAAAAATACCATGTGATTTCCCATATATGCAGGATCTAAAGAACAAAATAAACAATAATAACAAAAACGGAAACGAACTCATAGATACAGAGTATATTTTGAGGGCTAGTAGACAGGAAGGATTGAGAGGAATGGTGAAAAAGGGTAAAGAGATTAAGAAGTACAAATGAATAGTTACAAAATAAACATGGAGATATGAATTGTAGCATAAGGAAAACAGTCAACGATGTTGTAATAAATATGTAAGGGGGAGAAGGGTACCAGATTTAGTGGGGTGATCACTTGAGCTCTAGTCACTATGCTGTACAACTGAAATAAATATATGATTGTATGCCAACTACAATTGAAAAAAACTCATTGTATTGTACAATGTAAATAGGAGCAACTGATTGTCTATTATATTTCAAGAAAGCTGGGGGAAAAAATCTTCTGCTCTGCAAAAGATGATGCAAAGAGAATGAGAACAAAGGTCACAAAATGGTGAAAAAGTCAATCTGAAAAGTCTACCTATACTACAATTCCAGCTATATGATTTTCTGGAAAATGCAAAACTATGAATATATTTAAAAGGTCAGTGTTTGCCAGGGGTTAGGAAGGTGGGAGAATTGAATTGGCAGAGCACAGGGAATTTTTAGCCCAGGGAAACTATCCTGTATTGTAGCTGAGCCACTTGTGATTTCAATGTCCCTAGTATTTTTGGCAGCTAGAATTAAATAATTTAATTCTTAATTAGGCCTTTGTTCACATGTTAACTGCACTTCTTGCTCAATTCCTTTTTTCTCACAAATATAGTCATATGTTGCTGATGTGCTGTGTCTTTGTCGAGCAGGATGAGATAACTTCTGGGTTTTGAGGAGAATTTGAGTTTATTCTGCAGAAGGAAAGAATGCCTCCAAGTTAGCTGTGAGCAGCTGCTGAGGCCCAGGAGTCTGATGTGAGAAAGTGTTATCTATGACTAAAGAAACAGAGTTCTCAGTTCTTTGGAACTCCCCTTCACCACTAGCCCCCTTTAAAACTTTTCTGCTTGATCCAGAATGTCAGAGATGGTCTTTGGACATCAGTTTGCCATCCTCCCAGGTTTCTGGTTGCCTGAATTAGGCAACCTTTCTTTTCCACCCGACACCGGTCTCTCAAGTGGTGAGTAGCCGAACTTGGATTTTTCAGTAACAGTATGATATTAAAATCATGGATACATGCCATTATAAATTTGTCAAAACCCACAGAACGTACAATACCAAAAGTAAATTCTCATGTAAACTATGGACTTTAGGTGATTATGATGTGTCACAGCAAGTTCTTTCATTGTAAAAGAAAGGTGTAGGTTGTTGATAGTTGGGGAGGTAGTGCATGTGTGAGGGCAGGAGGTACTTCCTACTCTAAAACTGCTCTGAAAAATAAAAGCTATTAAAATGGGGAAAAATGAACTTTTGCCTGTATTTCACACTATACACAAAATTTAGGGTGAATGGTAGTGGAGGAGGTGGTTAGAGTGGCCATGAAGTACTTTCTGCTCAATTTTGCTGTGAATCTAAAACTACTCTAAAAATTAGTATATTAAAATTGAAATAAAATGCATTGTAATGACCTCTACATCACACCATACACAAATTTAATCGTTCATGGATAATAAATCTAAGCATGAAAGCTAAAACTGTAAAGCTTCTGAAAGAAAATATGGGTGAATATCTTTATCACCTTGGGTAGACAGATTTTTCATAGATGGGACACAAAAATACTAAACATAAAAGAAAAAAATGGATGAATTCTTCTTCATTAACATTAACTTCTCATTATCAAAATATAGCATTAAAAGAGTAAAGAGAAAAGCCACCAAATGGGAGAATATGTTTTCAATGCATATATCTGAAAAAGGATTTGTATCTAGAACCCAGAATTCCTACAATATAACAATAAAAAGACAATCCAAACAAATTTAGCAAAAGAGATAGGCACTTCACAAAATAAGGTATATGAATGGCCAATGAGTACATGAAAAGATACTCAACACAATTAATCATCGGAGAAATAAGAATTAAAACCAAAATGAAATAATACATCACAGCCACAAGAATGGCTCAAACAAAAAGATTGGCAACACTCAATATAGGTGAGGCTGTGGAGAGTCTTAAGGAAAAGATATTAGCTTTATTCATCTCTTTGTCCCTGTTAACTAGTGTTGTACTTTTAATTACATGAGTATTAAATATTCAATGGATGTATTAACAAATAGGAGGGAGAAAAGGTGGCAGAGGAGAGAATAAAAGAGCAAAAATTGAGTAGCAGGAAAGAGAGGAGGGGAAAATAGAGGGAAAAAAATAGTATCAGGTAGCTCCTTATTTAAGTAAAATTTAAATTGTACAGTTCAAAAGTAAAACACATTTGAAAAACAGTATATATGAAATAAACCATCTTTAACAAAATCCAAAACAATTTCAAAAATTAATTACCAAAAACATGCAGGAGGTTATTTTGTACAACCAACTTGGCAGGATCTGAAATGCAAAAATTCTATATTCCATAAGGTACAAAGACCAACATAAATCTGAATTACCAATTTAGGCCCTATACAAAAAATTTTTAGTACACCTTATGTTTTGATAAGTTATTCTTATGAAGATTTCTGTGTATTAAAAATATCCAGGCATCACTATTAACACTCAAGGCCCAAGTTTATTCAGATCTGTGCTTAACAAATGCTTCTTAAATGTGCCCTATCATATATTTAGGATCCAAATCACAGAGGACATAGTTTCATTCTTAAATACCATTTGAGTAACAATTTTGCATTTTATTGGTAATTCATATTGTCTAGATGTAAAACAATATATTCATAACATAAAGGTACGCTGATCTTTTTATAAACTTTATCTATGTTGAATGAGATTAATTCCTCCAATTTACCTTTCAGCAATCAAACTGCCATAGCTTTCCTTTAAACTCCCATCCCTGTTCTATTCATAGCTGAGGTCTGGAAATAATCTTAGACATAAGCAATAGGCACCCATATAACCTATATATCAATTATATTATTCTAAATTTTTGAAACCAAGTGAGATTGACAGGTAAACACAAAGCCTAAAATGGCATCATATTCCAAGGGCTTGGCCTCTGAAAACATCGGGAAGTTGGAGAATTATATCTTCATATTGAATTCATATTGAAAATTCCCCATGTCCTCAGAATGTTCCTTTGATTCTCAGGAATCCTTATGGATGCTCATAATTTTACTATTTTAATCCCTCTATGTCCCTCTTTGCTCCTACTTTTTCAAATAAAAATGTTTCCATCCATCATTCCCTTATGGTTTCTTCTCTGCTAGATTATATGTTGAATTACAATATAAAGAAATTTATGTAGTGGCAAGAGTAGTTAATTAAGAAGTGTTTCCCTTGCCAGGAAATATTTTAAGATTGTTACAAGGGGACTCCAGAGACATCCATTACACACATAAGACTAGTGGTACTGACTATTCCACAAATCTGATCTGTGTATTGGCTTCTACAATACTAGTTAGCCCCTCCTTAGAACATATATACTACAAAAGAGGCCCTTTCAAGGTAAGGCAGTAGTATCCACTTGCATTCAACATTTTGAGAGCAAAGGAATCATGCTGCCTTCACACTTCGAAAGAAGTAATTCAGCATTCAGAATTAAATGAAAAGCCTGTGTACTATATTTGGTACCATCACAGTTTGGTAAAGAGTTAACTCAGAAGGCCTTGGTTATCCAAATCCTGCACACTCCAAAGGTCTTCAGGACTGACTGACCCTTGATAGGCTTCTGGGAGCTTACCTCTGTGAACAGAAACATCTAAAATGGAGTAAGAAGGCCTTTTAGGAGTCAGACTCAAGCACGTTCGCACCGAGATGAGGTTTGAAATTTTGGACTTTCATGTTTGCCATAGAAGCACATCCTGGAATTTGTTTCCATGCCAATGCCTGCTACAGAGTATCGCCATCATTTGACCTGACCATCCTTTGGAACTAGTAATCATGTCTTGCTATATGGCAAATAGGAAAAGTTTCCTGTTACAACTCATGTTTTTTGCCTTTCTAAGCTCTGGCTTTCTATGTCTTCCCTGGAGCAAGTTTCAGATCATCTCTGGATCTGTGTCTCACAGATTCAAATCTTTCAAGCCCCTCCCCCCATAAAAAACAAAAACTTCTGATTTTACGATGTCTACTATTTTTTAAATAATTTTTTCAGTTACAGTTGGCATACAATATTGCATTTGTTTCAGATGTACAATATAGTTATTAGACATTTATATAACTTGCAAAATGATCACTCCAAGAAATCTGGTACCCATCTGACACTATAGGTATTACAATATTATTCACTATATTCCTTATGCTATACTTTATATCCCCATGACTATTTTTTATAATTTTAAAAATTAATTTATTTTAATTACAGTTGGTATACAATTTTATATTAGTTTCAGGCATATAACATAGTGATTAGACATTTAGATAACTTACAAAGTAATCATATCAATAAATCTAGTACCCATGTGACACCATACATACTTATGACAATATTATTGACTATATTCTTATACTATACTTTATATCCCCATGACAATTTTGTAACTACTAATTTGTACTTCTTAATCCCTGCCCCCTTTTTACCCATCCCCCTTCTGTTTGGCAACCGTCAAAATGTTCTCTTTGTCTATGAGTATGTTTCCATTTTCTTTCTTCATTTATTCTGTTCTCTAGATTCAACATATAAGTGAAATCATGTGACATTTGTTTTTCTCTGTCTGACTTACTCGTCTCAGCACAATACTCTCTAGGCCCATCCATGCTGTTGCAGATAGAAAGATTTCATTCTTTCCTATGGCTAATATTCCTTTGTATATATGAACCATTTATAATTTATCCATTCATCTATTGATGGACACCTAGGTGGCCTCCATATCTTGACTATGGTAAATAATGCTTCAATGACCATATGAATACACATTTCCCTACAAAGTAGTGTTTTGGATTTCTTCAGATATAACCAGAAGTGAAATTACTGGGTCCCTCTTTGTCTCTTATTATAGCTTTTGTTTTAAAATCTACTTTGCTTGGTATAACTATTGCCACCCTAGCTTCTTTTTTTGTTTCTCTCTTTCCAATTCATGAAATACCTTTTTCCATTCCTTTACTCTCAGTCTCTGTGTGTCTTTATCTGAAGTGAGTGTCTTGTAGGCAGCATATGTGATGGTCTTGTTTTCTTATCCATTCAGCCACCCTATCTTTTTATTGGAACATTTAATCCACTTTTAAAGTAATTGTTGATAGATATGTAGTTATTGCCATGATATTATTCATATTTTTAACCTTTTTAAATTTTTTTCTTCTTCATAAAGAAATCCCTCTAACAATTCTTATAAAACTGACGTGGTAGTGATGAACTTCTTCAGCTCTTCAAGTATGGGAAGCTCTCTATTTGTCTTTTAATTCTAAATGATAGCTTTGCTGGATGAGGTAATCTTGATTGTAGGTCCTTTCTTTTAATCACTTTGAATATTTCATCCCTCTGGCTTGCAAAATTTCTGTTGAGAAATCGGCTGACAGTGTAATGGGAGTTCTGTTGTAAGTAACTAACTGCTTTTCTCTTGCTGCTTTTAAGAATCTCTCTTTGTCTTTAACCATTGACACTTTAATTATGATGTGTCTTGATGTAGGCCTGTTGGGGTTCATCTTCTTTGGGACTCTCTGTGCTTGTATATCTATTTCCTTCACCAGGTTAGGGAAGTTTTTCATTATTTCTTCAAATACATTTTCAATTCTTTGCTCCCTGTTCTCTTTCTGGTACCCCTATGATGTGCATATTGGTATGCTTATTATTGTCCCACAGGCCCCTTAAACTGTCCTCATATTTAATTTTTTTTTTCTTGCTGTTCTGATGGGGTATTGTCTGCTACCTTATCTTCTAAATTGCTTATTCGATCCTCTGCTTCATCTAATCTACTGTTGATTCCCGCTGATGTATTTTTTTCATTTCAGTTACTGTATTCTTTATTTCTGACTGGTTCTTTTTTATGTTCTCTATCTTCATTTTTATATCTTTGATATAAAGAGTTTTTCTACTCTTTCCCTAAGTTCATTGAACATCCTTATTACCAGTGTTTTGAACTCTTCATCTTGTAGATTGTTTGTCTCCATGTTGTTTAATTCTTTCTCTGGAACTTTGTTCTGTTCCTCCATTTGGGACATGTTTCTTTGTCTCCCCATTTTGGCTGCCTCCTTATGTTTGTTTCTATTATTAGGTAGGGTTGCTATGTCTCTTCATCTTAGTAGAGAGACCTTATGTAGTAGATGTCTTACTGGGCCCAGTGGTACATTCTCCCTTATCATCTGAGCCGGGTGCTTCAGGTATGTACCTCTTATGAGTTGAGTGTGCCCTCCTGTTGAAGTTGAGCCTTGGTTGCTATTTGAACATCTATAGGAGGGATTCATCCTCAGTCTAATTGGTTATGAGGACTAGCTGGTGATGGGTTGACCCTATGGAGCAGGATAGCTTTAGCTGGTCTCTGGTGCCTGGCCAGTTTGCCCTTTGAGTGTGTCATCCTCGAACGTAGCCCTGGGTGGTGCTCTACTTCAGTCTGAAGCTGGCTGGGAATGCCAGCTCCAGGGTCTACTGGGAGGGGCCCTACTGCAGCCCAAGTTCAGCCTCAACCTGTGCCCTGCCCAGGGCCACCTGGCAAGAGTCAGCAAGCAATCTGAACATGGACCTCGCCTCAGCTGGTCTTGTAGGTGCTTCGAGACACCAAAGCACAAACTGAGGCTGACTGCCACTAGTGCTGGGCTTGGGGCTGCTTGGCAAGGGGTATGAGGTACGCTGATGCCAGATGCTACTTGTTTGGGGTTTGTGAATCTTTAAGAGATTTTAGGAAAGTCCACAGCATAAGCCAAGATAGGCTATTCATATGAAAAAGCCACTGGAAACTGCTTGGGTGGGCCCAAAACTTGGGTTGGGCAGGGTCTCAGGAAATCACCAGGGCAAGGCAATCAGTGTTAGTTAGGTTGATGGAGACTCAGATATGGCAGCCACCTGCATCTGCATGTAGGGAGCGGGGAGGGCTCAGCAAAGGAATAATTACTTCTGCCAGCACTTCTGTCTGGGAGAAAGCTGCCTCTCCATTTTTTGCCCTGAAGCCAAACAATTCAGTTCCTCCATGTATGTCCCTGGCACCTTTTGAGCTGATGCCTCAGCACTGAAGCCCAGAATGAATGAGTCCATCAGTGAGTAATTTCATGCACAGGCCCCTTAAGAGGAATATCTAGGACTCCAGCTGACCTCTGTCTCACTCAGCCACAATTTCTGCTGTTTTTTACAGCCAGAAGTTTTTGGGATTTCTCTTCCCAGCACTGGAACCCTGGGTTGAGGAGCCCAGTGTGGGGCCAGGATCCCATGGTCCTCCAGGGGGACTTCTACAGCCAAGATATCCTTCTCAATATTCAATCGTCACATGTGGGTGCGGTGCTAGCCTGTTCTGCATCTCTGCCCTCCCTCACCAGTCTCGATGTGGTGTCTTCTATATGTCCCTTTTTCAGTTTGACTTCAGGTGACTCCCAATAATGGCTATTCTGTAGTTTAGTTGTAATTTTGTTTTGATTATGAGGAGAGGCAAGCACAGCCATCTTGACCAGAAGCCTTTTGTCTTTAATGGCCAACATCTCTAAACACTTGGAATATCCTGCCTGATAAGAATGTCTTTTTATACCTGGAGCCTTGGGCCACACAAGATAAAATATGCTAACAATGTAATTTATCTTGAACACTTGTTTTTGTAATCTAGGGCCCTGAAACACACTATACCAGTTTCATGGAGGGGGGATGGGCAGAGGGAATGGTTGTTGAAAACTTAGTACTTAAAGTCAGTAATAAGGAGTTCCATTCTTATGTGACTGACCCTTGCCTAATAAAACCCTGGCTACCAAGGATATTATGAGCCTTCCTGTTTGGCAACATGTTTCATGTATTGTCACACATTGTTCCTGGAGAATTAAATGTTGTCTGTTTGACTCCATTGGGAGAAGACAATTGGAAGCTTGTTACCCATTTTCTCTTGGACACTGCCTTATGTACCTTTTTCCTTTGCTGATTTTAATCTGTATCCTTTCACTGTATGAACCATAATGATGAATACAGCTTTTCTAAGTTCTGTAAGTCCTTCTAGCAAATCACCCAACTTGTGGGCAGTCTTGGGGATTCCTCCCCAAAACACACAAACACATTTTCTTATTTTCATACAACAGATAAGTTATGCATATTCATGTTCTCCCCTACTTGCTTCCCCTCTCATTCTCTCTCTATATATATGCTCACCAGATATGAAATTAATTTACTGCTATAATCAACCATTTTGACAAACTGAAAGAAAAGACAAGTGTGAAAATGAGTTATTTATATTTAGACAAATGGCAGACAAGTCTTAACAACAACCCAAAAGCAAAATATCAGTGGCTCTAGGAGGAAGACAAATTAGCCTGGCATTTGTAATTAAAATTGGGCTGCTTCCTGAAATGCATAGATTTTTCCCCCATTTCTCTTGCACCAAAGACAAAAGCCACATATTTTTAAGTATGTTTCTAGAATTAAAAAATTCATGCATTAAATTTGAGCATATATTAAAGTACATTAGTTTACCTTTATTGGGTTTCCCCAGACATCCAAACTGGAATTTGAATTTTCATAACTAAAATATCCACTCAGAAAAAGAAAATTTGAAGTCAAAAAGGCAAATTTTGAACTGAGTTTTGACTTCCTGAAATTTTTTAACACTTACAGCCTATTTTCATAATCCAAAGCTATTACAAAATGTTCTGGTTTATACAAAGGGGCATTAAAAAATAGTATAAAATCCTAGGAGTGAGAAGAGAAAGTATGAGTAAACTCTATGTAATATTCTGAAACTCCTACCTCTTCTATATATCATGGGTCTAAGAATATTCTGGCAGCGATGGCACCTAATTTCTTTTCTCTTTATCAAACATGTTCAACTTGCTTTTTGTTTTTTTGTAATCCTATATTCTGCCATGTGTCTCTGAGCAGTAGCAAGCTCATCAGATAGGGTAGGCAGATCCTGGCTCTCAAGCCAGGAAGTCTAGCATTACTACTCAGTTCAGCATTATATTCTATTTACTCTAGAGTAATTTTCTTATAAGTAGAGTGTGCACTAGAAAAAGATGAGAAAACTCTTGATCTGAATTTCCAAACCTAGATAAAATCAGCTATGAAAGAGGTTTTCTCATTTGAATAACTTTTGTCTCATACCCTTAGGTGAGAACTGCCTTGCTGAAACCTGACCTTAACTTCAACTCAATCCAGGAAAGAGAGTACTTTTCTTTCCCCTTACAGCTACTACCTAGTTCTTGTTTGTCATCCTGAAAATAATATTTATATCAAATTGGATTAGGAAATTTGATATTCTGTCCAAATGCCTTTTGTAGAACAGCAAAAGGTACAACACATTTTTCCTAATTTTTTTTTCAGATAGTCACCATTCCATAAACTGTGAATACTGAACACTCCATAAAACAAGACCAACAGAGGAGCCATTATTTCTATTTAATGTTCTTCTGTCCTACTTTCTAGGCCATTTCTGTCCAAGCTTATATTAAAAACTCTGTGCCTTTTCATTCAATATTCAAGTAAGTAGTTGTCATACAACTACTATATTCCAGATACTGTGCAATTTGCTTAATTCTATTTCTCACTCAAACTTAGGTGTTTTGGGGTGATGATTGTTTCCCTTTCCAGATAACACATTTGCTTTTCATAGTGATCTTTAATATCTTATACCCAGGAAGTAATTCTAATGATGAATTTATACAACATTGAAGTGGATGGTGAGGAATTTGATATATTTTCTTATACCCTTCAACTAGTCTGCATACTAGTAACAAAAGCCATGATTTTGTTTCAAATCACCTTGCCAAATAACTATGCTTAGATCTACCTTTGAGATTGAAGCATTCTTTGAAAACACCCTACCAAGCATGAAGTGTAAAGACCAGTGATAGTCCATAGATGATTCAGAACAATCTCTGAACATGTGTACCTTTGCTCTATTGTGGTATTGATTTCATTGGGTCCTGAATCTCTCTTTAAATTAAAAGTAGCTACTCAGCTGCCTCTCCTAAACTTTCAGAATGAAGACTTTATATAACAATCTTAGGTTAAAGGAGCAGAATAGTAACTGATGTTTATAGTCCTGGCTTCGAGTACTCGTGATGATGCTAAATAATAATTAGCATATTACACTTAAAAAGAAGGAAAGTTTGGAAGAGAGTAAGCTCTTTTAGAAATACATCCCTATAAAATGAAGTAAATGCACAGAAACAGGCTTGAAAAGATGTTTACCCAGATGATGCAATGATTATTTCCAGCTGATAAGATTATAAGTGATTTTTAGAAATGTTTTGCTTGACTATATTTTCTAATTTTCTACAAAAAACATATTTTGTAATTATTAGGTATTTTCAATAAAAATTAAAATCTGTATGAATACTGAGGAGTACTTAAAGAAGTGACATTTAGGTTCATAGACATTTGTAAATAATATTTTAACTAAAGTATTGCAAGCAGTAATAACAAGTGCTAGAGAGGTTGTGGGGAAAAAGTAACCAAATACGCTGCTGGTAAAGATGTAAATTGTTACAGCTACTATGGAAAACATTATGAAGATTTCTCAAAAAATTAAAAAATAGAATTGCCATATGACCCAGTAATGCCTCTTCTGGGCATCTACACAGAAAACGTGAAAACATTTATTTGTAAAGATATATGCACCCAGATGTTCATTGCAGCACTATTTGCAGTGGTCAAGACATAGAAACAGCTGAAGTTTCCATAGATAGATGATTGGATAAAGAAGCTGTGGTACATATATACAATGGAATATTACTCAGCCATAAGAAAAGATGAAATACTGCCATTTGCGACAACATGTATAAATCTTGAGATTATCATGCAAAGCAAAATAAGTCAGAAAAAAATTGAGACCTGAATGATGTTACTCATATGTGAAATATAAAGCTGAAAGCAACAAACAAACATGACAAACAAGCAGACTCATGGACACGAACAACAGTTTAGTGGTTACCAGAAGGAAGTGGGGTGAGGGGGAAGGTAAATAAGGGTAGAGGGGGTCAAATATATGGTGACAGAAAAAAATTTAACTTTCGGTAGTGAACACGCAATGCAGTACACATATGATGTATTATTGAATTGTATACTTGAAACATATATAGTTTTGTTAACCAATGTCACCCCAGTAAATTTAATAAAAATAAATAAATAAAAGTAAGTACAGTGCCTAATATATAGAACGTATATAATAAATTTTCGCAGAATTAGAAATGCATCTTCTTTTCTACAGAAGGAATGATCTTAGCATTTAAGCTGCATTTAGTTTGCACAGCTGAAATGCCTATATTTTTATTAGTAAGCTTTGAAATTGACTGGTGTTTTGGACATTACCTGATAAACTATTTCTTCTAAATTTATCCCATCTGTCAACTTTGGAAACTGGGCTGAGCTGTAATGAAAGAATCCTCTATTTGATTACATTAGCTTTGGTTTAGCAATATATTATTGAAGGCTCTAAATCACCCAAATCTGATCCTAAATTCTCAAACCTTCCCATAAAAACGTTAAGGCTCAGAATATTGCTGAAATAACCTCTGTGAAACCACTAAAATTTCTTTAATGCATGCTATTCTTTAAAATCAAGCATTACAAATGCTCAATCACTAGAGAATAAAATATTTTGATCTCAGCAACAGGGTGAGTTTTCTTTGCAGCCATGCATTTTGAAAATATACCAAGATGGACATGCGGCTTTACAAAGCTGCTTAATTTTTATATAAAGTTATAAGGCTATTTCTTTTGTCCACATTCTCTAATATGCTTATAGAATTCATGAAAGAAATAATAATCATGTGTAGCATAAATCCAAAAGAGGAATAGTGTGGTATTGGGGTATTGGTTACTGATGGGCATTCACTTCATTAAGTAATTGTTTCTTTAAAAGTTTGAAGTGCAAAAATATATTTTAAAAACACAGTTTAATAGCTCCTTTTAATTAATTCAACAGCTTAAACCACTTTTATTTTTAGGAAAATGAGATTCTAGTCAGAACTCTGCCTTTGTTGATGACTGACACTTTAAAGAGGGTATATGGGGTATTACCAAATCAAATAGCCTCTTTTCCATGAGAGTGAGCCAAGCCTGAATTTAAACTATTTCCATTGCTGTGGTAAGAAAATCCTTGAACGAATCTAATAAGATGGGCTTAGGAGACAAATAGGCTTCTGGGAGGAAATTCATCCTATAGGAAAAGATGAATGAGAAAAGACAAAAAAGAAACAACCTGACCCTGCAACAAAGTCTTAGTGATCTCAGGGGAGTAGTTATTCCACATTTAGCACACAACTACCACTCAAATCTTCCTTTGGCCCAACCCCATGGAGATAGGTATGAGTTCTGAGAAGAGAGAGTAGTGTGTGTAAAAGTTGTAAAATGCTATTCCAACAAAAAGCTCTAAAACTTTGGAAGATAAGCATATTGTTCTGGAATGCCTCTAACCATATAGGACAAAATGAAAGAGGAGTCTCTTTGCCACAGAGCACTGTTCACCTGTGCCATAATAAGTGTTTTGAATTATCAGAGATGGTGTGCCTAGAGGAACAGTAATAATGTCCAAGGAAAAAGTGGCAGCACCCAACAAGAGACTCCTTTCCCCTGAGGGGTAATGGAGCAATAATGCTGCCCATTAAGAGTCAGTAGAGCATAAATACCAGGTACTACCCCACCACACACACAGTAGACTACAGAGCCTGACAGAGTGACAGCAGTACCCAGTGGGAAATTAATGCCAGGTAAAAGACAGCACAGAAGGAGAAGTGTCAAACAGAAGCACACGACATAATCTATGTGGGTTTACAAGATGTATCTGAACACTCTGAAAAATAATGGGCAGGAATGAGGAAGAGCAAGATGGAGAGATAGGTTTTGCAAGAAGCTAGAGGTCTTGCATAAGTAAGTCAGTAAAATTTGAGTTCATACTGTTAATGGTGTCTAGTAAAATGGAGCGAATCATACATCAAAAGATTGTTGTGAGGCTGGCTTCTGGTCAAGAGGCAGATTACAACTAAACTACAGAATAGCTATCACTGAGAGTCACCTGAACTCTGGCTGAACAGAAGTCCTACAACTTGTGACACACAAAAGAGGCCACCTCGAAACTGGTAGGAGAGGTGGAGATGAAACGGGCTCGTCCTACACTTGCGTGTGGCGGTTGAGTATTGGAAGGATTATCTCAGCTGTGGAGGTCCCCAGAGTACAGCTAGAAGTCCCAGCCCCACACTGTGCTCCCCAGTCCGGGGTTCCAGTGCTGGGAAGAGAAGTCCCTATATCTTCTGGCTGTGAAAACCAGCAGAGCTTGTGACTGGGTGAGACAGAGGGCTTAGGGAGTCACAGACTTTCCTCTTAGAGGGCTGTGTGTGGACATACTCTGTGATGGACTCTCTCTCTCTCTGAGCTCCAGCTCTGGGTCAGCAGCTCAAAAGGTGCCAGGGACATACGGAGAAGAACTGAGTTGTTTGGATTCAGGGCGAGGGCTGGAGGGGCAGCTTTCTCCCAGACAGAAATGCTGGCAGAGGGCATTGTTCCTTTGTTGAGCTCTCCCCTTCTCAGTTCCCAGACCCAGGCAACCACCATATCTGAGTCTCCATCAACGTACCTAACACTGGTCACTGCGCTCTGGTGATTCCTTGAGACCTTGCCCCTTCCAATTTGAGGGCCCCATCCAAGGCACTTTCAGTGGATTTTCCATACAAATGCACTGTCATGGCACATGCTGCAGACTTTCATAAAATCTCTCAGAAGCTCACAAAGTCTAAATGGGCAGCATCTGGCATTGATGTGTCCTGTACCTCTTGCTGAGCAGCCTTAGGCTCAGCACTAGTGGCAGCTGGTCTCAGTTTGCAACCTGGCTTTTTGAGGTAATTCCAAGCCCAGAGTGGGTGGCAGCCATCTGCATGTTGCTTGGTGGCTGATGCCAGGTGCCCCTAGGCAGGGCACAGACTACAGCTGAACTTTGTCTGTGACCGGGCCCTTTCCAGATTGCCTGGCCAGCACTCCAGTTGCCAAATTCAGTCCGAGTTGGAGCACAACCTAGGGTACCATTTGAGGATGACACACCCAAAGGGAAGACAGGGCAGGCACCAGAACCTGGCTAAAGCAAATCCTGCTCTGTAGGATCAGCCCCTGCACAACAACTTCTCCACCCATCAAAGCTAGTCATCACAACCAATCGGCTTGAGAGTCAATCCCTCCCTCTGATGATCAAACATAAACCAAGTCTCTACTACAATAGGAAGGCACAGACAAACCATACAAGTGACATACCAAAAGCACTTGGCTCAGGTGACCATGGAAGACTGTGCCACTAGGGCCCACAGCACATTTACTATATAAGGCCACTCTACTAAGACTGAGAGACATATCAGCCCTACCTAATACACAGAAACAAACACAATTAGGCAGGCAAAATGGGAAGACAAAGAAACATGACCCAAATGAAAGAGTAGAACAAAGTTCTAGAAAAAGAACTAAAGAAAATGGAGATAAGCAATCTATCACATGCAGGATTCAAAACAATTGTTATGAGGATGCTTGATGAATATAGGGGAAGAGTAGATGAACTCAGTGAGAGCTAACTGAGTACATCTATCTCTTTCTAACAAAGAGATAGAAAATATAAATGTAGAGATAGAAAACATAAAAAAGAACCAGTCAAAAATAAAGAATATCTTAGGAAGAATTAACAGTAGATTAAATGAAACAAAAGTCTGAGTCAGCAATTTAGAAGATAGGGTAGCAGAAAACATCCAACCAGAACAGCAGGAAGAAAAAAGAATCCAAAAAAAAAAAAAAACTAGGATAGTTTAAGGGGCCTCTGGGACAACATCAAGTGTACCAACATTGTATCATAGTGGAACCAGTAGGAGAAGAGAGAGTGCAAGAAACTGAAAACCTATTTCAGTAATTAATGACTGAAAACTTCCTTAACCTGGTGAAGATGAAATAGACAATCAAGCCTAGGAAGCACAGAGAGTCCCAAAGAAGATGAACCCAAACAGGCCCACACCAAGACACATCATAATTAAAATGCCAAAGGTTAAAGACAAAGACAGAATCTTGAAAGAAGGAAGAGTAAAGCCATTAGTTACACACAAGGGAGCTCCCATAAGACTCAGTTGATTTCTCAACAGTAAGCTTGCAGGCCAGAAGGGATTGGCATGAAATATTCAAAGTAATGAAAAGAGAGGATCTACAACCAAGATTTCTCTATCTAGCAAAGCTATAATTTAGAATCAAAATACAGATTCAGAGCTTCCTAGACAAGAAAAAGCTAAAGCAGTTTATCATCACCAAGACAATATCACAAGAAATGTTGGTAGGATTTTTTTATGAAGAAGGAAAAAGGAAAAAAGAGATTAAAAATATGAATAATAAAATGGCAATAACAATGTATTTATCAACAATTACAAATGGATTAAATGTTCCAATCAAAAGACATATGGTAGCTTAATGATAAGAAAACAAGATCCTTACAAATTCTGCCTATAAGAAACTTACTTCAGATCGAAAGGCACGTACGAACTGAAAGTAATGGGATGAAAATGATTTTTCATGAAAACGGAAACAAATTTGTAAAAAGCTGTGGTAGCAATAGAATACCAGACAAAATAGACTTTAAAACAAAGGCTGTAATAAGAGACAAACAGGGACCCCGTTATCCCATTTCTGGGTATTTATCTGAAGAAACCCAAAATACTACTTTGAAGGAACATGTGAATCCATATGTTCATTGCAGCATGATTTACAGTAGATAAGATATGGAGGTATTTTGGGTGCCCATCATTGGATGAGTGGATAAAGAAGAGGTGGTACATAAATACAATGGAATATTACTCAACTGGAAAAAAAGAGAATAAAATCTTGCCATTTGCAATAACATGGATGGACTTAGAGGGTATTGCACTAAGTGGAGCAAGTGATATAAGGTAAGACAAATGCCATATATGGGATCTAGAGAACAGGATAAACAAACACACAACAGAAAGAAGCTCATACATGAAGAGAGCGTTTTGATGGTTGTCAGATTTTATGGTGGGGGCATGGGTGAAGGGGGTGGGAATTAAGAGTTACAAATTGTTAGTTACAAAATAGTCTTGGAGATATAGAGCATAGCATGGGGAATATAGTCAGTAGTATTATAACTATATATGGTATCAGATAGATACTGGATTTATCAGAGTGATCACCTCATAAATGTCTAATCACTGTGTTGTACACCTGAAACTAATATAATATTTTATGTCAACTATAATTGAAAAAGTATATATAAAATTTAAAAAAGAGAAAAGGAAGTTGTGCTAAGGGGAAAATTTATAACTATAAATGTTTATGTTAAAAAACAAGAAAGATCTGAAATCAATAACTTAAAATTATAACTAAGGAAGTAGAAAAAATAAAAAACTAAAGCCAAAGCTAACAGAAGGAAGAAAATAATAAAGATTAGGGTGGAGATATAGGAAGTAGAGAACAGAAAAACAACAGAGAAAAATCAATGAAAACAAAATCGACAAACTTTTAACTAGATGGACAAAGAAAAATAAGAGAAAATTCAAATTAATAAAATCATTAATGAAAGTGGGTACATTTTTACTGGTTCCACAGAAATAAAAAGCATTGTAAGAAATTACTATGAACAACTGTACACAACAAATTGGGTAACCTAGATAAAATAAATAAACTTTTATAAACCTACTGAGACTCAGTTAAGAAGAAATAGAAAATCTGAATAGACCTATAACTAGTAAGGATGTTGAATCAGTAATCAAAATCTCCCATAAAAGAAAAGAGGCCTGATAACTTCACTGGTGAATTCTACCAAACATCTAAGAAACTAATAACAAACCTTTAACTTTTCAAAAAAATATTGATAGGAAGGAACACTTTCTAATTACCCTGATACTAAAGCCAGACAAAGACACTATAAGGAAAGAAAATAAAGACCTTACAGAAATGTATCAGAGAAAATTGTGCAAATAATACTGAAAGAAGCAAAAGCAAGAAACCACAAGACCACAAAAGGCAGTGAGAATAATCTTGGTGTATTTGGTTGAATAGTACCCCCCAAAATTCATGTATACCTGGTACCTCAGAATGTGGCCTTATTTGAAAATAGGCTCTTCACAAATGTAATTTATTAAGGATTAAGATGAAATTATACTGGATTAGGGTGGGCTCTAAATCTAGTAAACAGTATCCTTATAAAGAAGAGGAGACAACACAGATAAACAGCAGAAAAGGTCATGTAAAATGGGAGGCAGAGATTGAAAATACGCTGCCAAGAGCCAAAGAACAACAGGAACCATCACAAACTGGAAGAGGCAAAGGATTCTCCCTTAGAGTTATCAGAGGGAGTATAGCCTTTCTAACACCTCAATTTTGGACTTTTAGTCTTTTGAACTATGAGAACAAATTTCCGTTGTTTTAAGCCATCTAGTTTATAGTTATTTGTTATGGCAGCCTCAGGAAACCAATACACTTGGTGATTGATGCTCATTATATGTCTTGCCCTTTAATTCTTCATTCACTCACTTATTTGTTCAACAAATGCTTAGTGCTACTATATATCCAGTGAATTTTATGGTATGGTATGTAAATTATATATTTTTTAAAAAGATTGTTGTGAGAGTTAAATATAAGTAAAGCATTTTAAATTGTATCTGGCACATAAGAAGCACTATGTAAGTCTGTTGTAGATGTTGCTACTGTTGTTATAAAATTATGCTGTAGTATATTTGTTTTTGATATACATGTATTAGTATATGTATTTATGTATTTAGTGTGTGTGTATAT
>NW_011889116.1:3979231-3990004 GCF_000151845.1 Pteropus vampyrus
CTATGGCTATGTAAAAATGAATAGAACAATGATATCATATTTATTATATATTTTTTAAAATTCCATTAATATGTAATTAACTTGCATTTTAGAACTACTATCTTTCATAATCAAATAAATGTCACTACAAGTGTCGTGACTTTCTCTAACACTCAGTGTGTATGGGTTGGAAGGTTAGCTCTTCACCAGTTTTCATTTATTCTTTAGCACTATGCTTGCAATTTGGGTAACTGCCATCAGGTATACATTGGTGCCTGGATTATGTTGACAAAGTAGCTAACCTCACCCCAGGCATGGAAAACTGATTCAAAGATCATTTAGTATACATATTTTCTATCATTATTTTTTCTTCAAATGTATGAATTAACTAATGTAAAAAGACATATGTAGAATAGGAAGGTTAAATATCAGAGCAAGATAAAGAAATAAGAACATTTGGTTCATGAACTCTCAATTGTTATCCATTATTCCTGACTTCCTATGAGAGAGAAATGAAAAATAATGCTCAAGGTACCCTGGACCTCTTAGAATCAAAAGTTTTCTGGAGCTCATGAGTGTGTATGAAGTTTACTGCAGTAATTTGGAACTGTAAGACAACACTCGTAATGAATCTTCTTCACTCTAGAATTTTCTCACTTGCAAGAATGACTTTTAGCTTCCTATTACAATATCTTAAAAGAGAGACAATAGCTGTTTTCACCAATTCCCTAAACTTCCAATTTGTGTTTCTTCTCCTTCATGGTAGACAGAGGAGAGAGCAGCAGAAAGAGAAGGGTATGTCAGGTTCCAGTCTAATTGCTACCACCAGGTTTCCAGTTGGTACAAATGGATAGATGAAATTGTCATCTATTGAAATAGGTAACACTGAAAGATCTAAGTCTGTCTTTTCTCCTTCAGCACTCTTCAGCACCAAGTATCCAGAAAATTCATGCAACCATCTGCTAACCCAGGCCAAGACTCCTACCATTCTAAACTATTCCTGACCCCTTTATCTTCTCATCACCATGACAAGTACAAATTCCCAATTTTATGTGCTACTTCTTCAGAAATTTTATCTTCATGGATTATTTCAGAAACAAATTTCAAGTAAGGCATTAATGGAGACCAAATTATTTTGGATGTTCTTCCATCTATCTAACCACAATTGAGCCATAATATAAACTTTGAAAGAAACGAGTACCAATGGGAATTTGGGGTCCTATAGCAAGGTCTGGGAGTGGTACATTTTTGTACAAGTGGATATTTTGGTGTCCATCGAATTATAAAATCAAGTTCTCGATCTCAATTTAATAAAACACCAAAGAAAAGTAAATCCAGACATCTTCCTGCATAAAACGTTTTCTAGCTGTCACCAGACAGAAATGACAACTCCTTGCCTTGAACTCATATAGAACAGTCTTTTAACATTTTTACAGGGAACTTATTATAATTTTTATACTTGTATCTTATTTACCTGCGCATATGTATCCTCCCATACTGAAAACTGATTTGACTAACATTTTCTTCTTTCTTTTCTTCCTTCTCTTCTCATGTCCTCTTACACACACACACACACACACACACACACACACACACACACGCACGCACGCACACTTCCTGCACAGTGCTTTGCAAACAGTGTATGCTCAGTCAATGGCTATGGAATAAATTAATAGATTTTTGAAGAAAGCATTCTATTCTGGCCCATGACTAAAAGGCAAAACAAGCAATCAATATTTTGATTGTAAGTGCAGAACCAGTCTAATCTGATCTTTTCTGGTTCCTAACATGATACTAAGTTGTTTTTCAGAGATAATTGAGCAAGGCCACAGATAATGCTGTTGGACAGTCGGACATGTGCACTATAGAAAGAATTCACCCTAGATTAACTTTTCAATGTTACCAGGTCAAAATCCACTGGACTACACACTAAACATGCAATGCATGAAAAGCCATGATCCTCTAGTACCTGTGCACTAAGCTCTCATTATATTGAAATAATATAGTTCTATAGAATATGCATAATTCCCCCTGCTTCTTCATTTAAATGTAACCCCAAAACCCCCAGTTGGGGAGACAGATATGAGCCTTGCCTCCTGTCCCCTTGCTCGGTGGATTTCTCAATAAAAGCTTTTTCTTTTCTCAAAAGCTTGTGCCATAGTATTGGCTTCTGTGCAAGTTAGACACTGGGCCCTTGCCTGGTAACATGATCACAATCATAATATGCATCTTCTAAAGTCTTATTTAAACCACATTTCCTTTTATTTTTTATTTCTTTAGCAAATTTTAAAAAACTACCTTATATGCTTTAAAGATATTGACACTTCATCTAACGCCAAAGTCAAGAATTAAAATTTCTCCTTAAGACAAAAAGCAAATGTAAATATACAGATCAGTAAAAGAATCCTATTAATTCAGAACACAATAATATGCAATTTATAGTAATTTGAAAAAATAGTTTGACATGCAAAATAATATAGACAAAATTTCAAGGAGCATATTTATACTTTTAACCAACAATTTTAAGCATTTTAGAAACAGTCCATTGTTTTCCAATAACAGATATGAAAATTATAGAACATTAGCTGCTCACTGATGCAGTTCTTCTAAGGAACCCTATTAAGCTATATTGTTCAATATTTCCAATTCTTACTATATTTTAATTGTTTTAGCCTTTCTCTCTCCATAAGAAATCAAGCTTGATGACGGTAGAGTTTTGTCTGTTTTGTTCATTGCAATATTCCTAGCATTTAGAACAGTGCCTGGTATGTAGATGTTTAATAGATAGTTGCTAAATAAGTAAAAGAATAAATGATATCATTAAGTGTACTTGAAAGTGACATAATATCAGTGTTTACAAATTACTCTATTATTCAAATTTTAAACTAATGCCTTAGTCCCCAAGATTAGTAGAGAAATTTTCTGTCTTCTACAAAACTGTATGGGTGGAATCACAATATAAATTAGACATACATAAAAAATCTAATTCCCTTGGTTCAACTGCTCTGTTTTCAGCTATTCCAACCAGTTCATTGACCAAAATAATAAAAAGTTGACCTATAAAGTAGATATACCATAGCATGCTATGTATCGAGAAAGACATTTTATGCAATGCTAATTTCTTATAAGACTGAATTGCTCATAAAGCCTTTAACAACATCTTCTTCCCCTCTCTGCCATCTTCCCTCCTACACCACCTATTACCTAATCCAAGTATTTCTGAAAATTAGTGTTCAGTTTTCAAGTACTTTACCCAAGTAAACAGGCTGAGAAACTTGTGGTGTTTAGAGTATCATTTTTAAAGAATGAAACAATTATACCTAATCTCCTCTTCAAACAGAGAGAGGTTTCAATGTTAAAAGCGTGTGTTCAATCTCCACCAGCTCACAAACTTTAATGTTCTTATTGTCATTTGTTTATTGTGTTCTTTGATCATTTCTGACACAAGTATCATGAATTTTCTCTGTATTAATGTCATTTTATGACTTGTAAGTAATATAACAGAAGCGGAGGTGAACAGCCAGCAAATCTAATGGCTTGGCTTTCACAGATGCACCTGCTCTTGCTACTGTATTTTGTTTGTTTGTTTGTTTTTTGCTTAACTTAAATCTTCTATCTCATCTTAGCTCAGGATACTTATAAATTCCTTGCAATAAAGTAATCTGAAATTGCTTAAATGTTTTTCTATGGGCCCTTAAGGAACCCGACCGTTATTATTCCCAAATGCTCCCAGAAATTCACCCCCTAAATCTGAGTGCTTTGACTAAAAAGACCATATCAAACATATTGAATAAGCTGAATAGGCTGAGAACATTTGAAGCTCTAATACATACCAAAAACAGAATCAGATAAGGTCCCTCACACAGCCTGTGGGCCAGGAACATTCAAAATGATCTTTTTGTTAGCAGCAAAATATATATTTTCCCTTCACCCCAACCTGAAAATAATTTTTATATAGTAGCTCAGTCTGTGAAACATAATCAGAGTGTAGAAGCAAGTGTAGAAGACCAGGAGACCCACAAGCTTGAGGGCTTATGAAGTCAAGTCTCAGCCACCAGGCAAAAGGCCTAGAGGCAAGGCATTAAAGGGACAAAGAAGCCGACAAAAACTTAGGGCAACAAGTGTTAAGACTTCCCCACTGATAGGTTCTGTTAAGAGGGATGTGGAATGAGCAATGAGAGAAGCTATAGATCCAGACATCGACTGTGAATCTAGAACTGGTAGCTCCCTTCCTATACTTATATTTCCAAGACCACATACTCAAACTAACATTCTTGAGTACAACGGTAACTATTTTGCTACACCAAAGATTAGGTAGCTATGTGATAAAAATATCTGGCAGTGTGCCAGATGCTTAAATGAATGTGCCTCCAGGAGTCTGGCTATCTGCCTTCCTTGGTCTCTGAAGCTGGTATTAGGGGGCAATCAACAAGATGATGTAAGCACTGAGTTGTCTTTCCAGATGCAGGAATAGAGTTACATATATTCACTCTGTCTACTTGATTCCCACAAAAGGCTTTCTTTGCAAAAGGATGCCCAAGATAAGAATATGGTCTGAGACCCTGGAACAAACTCAAATTTCCTAGTTCCCAATGAGAGTTGAGCCACAATTATGGCCCTCATAGGCTTTTTACATGAATTTAAGGAAGATTTGTCTCAATCAATTGTAATAAGTAGCTAGAAATTATGCTATGACTAAGACTGTGTCTCTTTACATTTGGCAGCCTGAGCTACAGTAAAGAAAATGCCAAAGAACAGCCATAAAAACAAGGAAAATATGTTTTTCATAACCTTGGAGAATAACTTTTAAACATCAAATTGAATGACGAGGGGAAGGAAACAAGTGTGTATAACTGTGACTGCAAATGGGAGTGAGTGTATGTGAGAGAAAGAGAGAGGACGGGAGAGGGAAGGAGAGGGGGAGAGTTGTATTGTACAAACTATCTGCCTCTTAAAACATGAGAAAAGATCTTTCTGCTCCTGGTTGTTGTGGATTTTGGACAGGTCTTTTCTCCTTTTGGTACTCAAGGACTCCATATGTAAAATGATGGCTTCTGTCTGAATAATCTGTGAAGTCTCTTGTAGCTCTCATAGTCTGGTTCTATAACTTCCTTTTATAACCTGGATTTCCGCTGTAAGTGCAAAGACTACAAAAGGACTGCATAAGTCTTCTTTTCCTTGTATCTTTTCTCTATTTTCTAATTAAATCTTCATTTTCCATTTGTCATAACAGCAATTTACATACCCTCCCACCAAGCAACCTTTCCTTCATTTCCTGGAAATAAAGACTAATTTCTTTTATCCTAAATTAAGGGTTATGAGAAACTCTAAATTCATTCCCCAAACTCTTACTTGTGAGGACCTTTCTAGGGAGAATGAGGGATTGCTATCCAATGGCATGAAGGATACCATACATAACACCTGCCAATTATCCTCACAGCAGACTCCAGAACCCTTGGATAAGGAGTAAGGTGATAACATATTAAGTTATAGAAGAGAAGTTGGGTATAAGAATAAATGATAGTGGGATAACTAGAAGAGAAGAAATAGCACTATGCCCAAATCACTCATTTCTGGATCACAAGACTTCACAGTCATTCCTGAGCAATGATATACCAAAAGTGGAGATGTAGTGAGAGAGGGTTGCTCAGTTAGGAGAAATATTTTATCACCGATGTTGTTTAGAATTTTTGGTATATGGCAATAAAATGCAAATCGACTTTTAGTTTCATTATTGTTTCTGAATTTTCTACAGATAGTGCCCATGGGAAGTTGATATGAGGAAGTGAAATGTAAAGTAAACATTTCTGTATTGGGAAGACATGGGTTCTAATAATAAGAGTAACTAAGCATCTGGTAGATGCTGTAGTACATATATACAATGGAATATTACTCAGTCATAAGAAGAGATGAAATACTGCCTTTCGTGACAACATGGATGGACCTCGAGATAATCATGCTAAGCGAAATAAGCCAGACAGAAAAAAATTGAAAATCATATAATATTTATATGTGGAATATAACCTAAAAGCAACAAATGAACAGGACAAAGAAACAGAGACTCATGGACATGGACAATAGAATAGTGGTTACCAGAGTGTAGGGAAGACAGGGTAGTGGGAGAGGTAGATGGGGTTAAAGTGGTCAAATAGATGGTGACAGAAAGAAATCTAACTATGGCAGATGAACACAGAATTTAAAAATATATATAAATATATATATATATATATATATATATATATATACACACACACACACATATGCCTTACAGTTAAAATATACAACTAAATCTTACTGATTTCATCAACCAATGTCACCATAAAAAACTAAATACATTTTTTAATTAATTTAAAAAACAATTAATTAATTAATTAATTTTAAAAATGATGCTCAATGTCACTAATCATCAGATAAATTTGTTAAAACCACAATGTGATATCATCTCACACCTGTCAGAATGGCTATCATGAATAAATCAAGGTACAAAAAGTATTGGCAAGGAAATGGAGAAAAGGGAACCCTCATGCACTGTTGGTGGGGTTGCCTATTGGTAAGGTCATTATGGAAAACAGTTCCTCAAAAATTTAAAAACAAAACTACCTTATGACTACCAGTAATTCCATTCTTGGGTATTTATTTGAAGAAATCCAAAACACTACTTTGAGTGGACATCTGAATTCATATGTTCATTGCAGCATTACTTATAATAGCCAAGAAATGGAGGCCACCTGGATGTCCATTAGTAGATGAATGGATAAAGAAGAAGTGGTACATATATAGAATGGAATATTACTTGGCCATAAAAAAGAATGAAATCTTGCCATCTGCAAATACATGGATAGACTTAGAGGGTATTGTGCTGAATGGAGGGTGTAAGTCAGATAGAGATAGACAAATGTCATGTATGGAATCTGGAGAACAAGATAAATGAAGAACAGAAACAAGCTCATAGATACAGAGAGCATTTTGATGGTTGTCACATTGGGGGATGAGAGATGGGTGAAGGAGAGAGGGTATTAATAGGTATAAATTGGTAGTTACAAAATTGTCACGGGAGTATAGAGTATAGCATGGAAAATATAGTCAGCAGTATTGTAATATCCAAGCATGGTGTCAGATGGGTACTGGATTTATCAGGATGATCATTTCATAAGTTATATAAATGTCTAGTTACTGTGTTGTATATCTGAAATTAGTATAATATTGAATGTCAACTATAATTGAAAAAATAAAAATATTAAAAAAATTAAAAAGTAGTATTGATTAGGCAACATTATGAATATATTTAATGCCACTGAACTGTACACTTATTAATGGTTAAAATGATAAATATTATGTTAGATATATATTTTACCACAATTTTAAAGAAAAAATAGGCCTGGGTTTGAATTCTGGCTTCACCACTAATCGTATGAATTTGAACAAGTCATTGAATTTTTTAGCACTTCTTGTAAAAGTATTGAGGTAGTTAGGGTCTCTAAACTTCAATTTCTTCATCTATGAAATGGGTCTATTGACAGTACTTATTCCTCAGTGCATAATTATGAGTTTTAAATGGGCTAGCAAGGTACTTCACAGAATATCTGGAACAGAGCAAGTCCTCAATAAAAGTTAAGTATTATTATTATGAAGAAATGTAATTTCTTACTCTAAGAAATAATGAAATCATAATTACAAGGGTCAGTGAATGAATGCTTTCTCAGCATAGATCTTTCTGTGAAATACAATTTCACAAAAACGGATCAGTACAATTTTTCTATTAAGAGCCAGATAGTAATTATATACTGTAAGCTTTGCAGGCCGTACAATCTCTGTTGTAACAACTTGATCCTGCTTTTGTAGCATGAACTTAGCCATTGAAAATACATAAACAAAGGAGTGCGAGTGTGTTCCAGTAAAACTATTCACAAAAACAGACAGTAGCCAGATTTGGCTCACAGACCATAGATTACTGACTTGGTGCTGGCCCCCTGGCTTGCATAAACTAACACATTTGGATAAATTTAGACAAACTATTGTTTTCTTTTGAATGGATCACCCTGAAGACTACTGAACCCCTACTCCACTTGAAACAAATAGTTAACTTTGACTAGGGAATTTACTATTTGCTTTTTCTTTGCTAAACAAATTAGCTGAAGCCAATGTTTTACCAACTGTGCCCAAAGGGTCAGAAAAGAATTTTGAAACCTACACCTAGATATCTTCATGAAATTTTGCCAGGGTCTGCCAATTTATTAAAATAATATTTACTTTTCTCTTCCACTGTATTACTATGGAAATTAATATATATGAAATGCCCATAAGTTATAAGGGTTAAGTATCATTATATAGGTCTGCCTCTGGGACCTCTTTATTAATTATGTATTTTTCTCAGTGCATAATTACGTAAACATAATAAATTTAATCTGACTTGTTTACATTTTTCATTAGTGTGTTCACATTTAATATGGCCATGGGAACCAAAATGAAAACCTGAATTGTCTTATAATTATACAAGCAGTCAATTAAGGGCTGGTCTTGGCCCACAATTACCAAAGGTAGCCTCCAAAATGTATGGCTCCAGCAAAAAAGGAGATGACTGCCTACAGTTTTACTAAAAGATTTCCCTTGGGATTTTCCCTCGAAACGAGGTCTTAAACATGAAATACTCTATGGGCCTGACCTAATTAAATTACAATCAGAATTCTTATAGTATTTCTCAGAAATCAAGCACACCAAAAGTTACTTCATCTGCCATTTCTCATTAAGAAGAAAACAGACAAGCTATACTGTTCACATTACTGAGGAAAGAGAGCTTCTCTAAGAACCTAGCTCTTCTTTCCTCCACAGACCCTTGACATTTGTGACTGTAGTATAAAAATAAAGTGGAGTTTGGAGAAACATGGTAGATTGAGAGACACCCTCAGATCTCCCTCCTTGAAACAACGATAAGCTGAACATCTAAAATTCAACAAAAATGCCCAAATGACACAACAGTACATCTGAGCATGGGATCTGCACATAAGAGCAACAAAGGTCAGAATCCCAGGAGTCAGGTGGTGGAATGGGAGAAACAAAGAAGCTGCCTCTCTCAACCAGAGCTCCCTGTATGAGGAGGAGGTGAGAGATGGTGCAGCGAGTTCCCTAAACAGCGCTGCAAGGAAGAACTATGAGTTCCACGTGGCCAGGGGCAGGGCCCAGTCATCAGAGCAGAAGGCAGAGAAGTGGGGACATAGAGAAGTGGAGACAGCAGAGAAACAACAATTGATTTGTACCAGCCGCAGTTGTAAAACCGAGATTGAGCCGCAGTCCCCTTCCCCCAATCCAGAGTGGTCCCTGCCCCCATATCCTCCAAGACCAAACACAGTGGATCCCCAGGGGAATCTAAACAAATGAAAACAAAACTGTCGCTAACACTGACCAGGCCTGAGACTAGAAGAGGCATTATGAAGGCTTTATATAAAGCAAGATCCAAGAGGATTAGACCCAAACTACTGTAAACCAAAAGAAAAACATCTTTTTTGCAACAGGCTAAAGAGAGATGTTTATATAAAAAAATCTTCTTTCTGGAAAAAAAGGAGAACAAACATCCATTAAAGCCCAGGAAGATAAATAGTCCATTAAACACCATGAACAACCAAGGTGACAAGGCAGCTAAGGAAGACAGAGATAAATCTCCAGGAAATAAGTTTAAAGACATGTAAATACGTGACTTAAATGACAGAAAATTCAGGATGATAATTCTGAAAAAGCTCACTGATATACAAAATAATTCATGTCAACAATTCCAGGGATTAAAAAAACAACTAGATGAGCAGAAAGAGTTCTTCAGCAAGGACAATGAAACCCTGAAAAAAAACAACAAATAAAACTTCTGGATATGAAGAACGCACTGAGAGATTAAAAATTAAATAGCAAACTTGGGAAATAGAGTCGAACAAATGGGGAAAAGTATCAGTGATATCGAAGACAGAAATCTAGAAATAAATCAGAAGGAACAAGACAGAAACCGAAGAATGAAAAATAATGAAATAGAAATACACGAACTAGCTGATATCATCAGGAGAGGAAACATAAGAATAATGGGCATTATCGAAGGGGAGGAAAAGGAGCAGGGATTAGGAAGCAAATAGTTGATGAGGATTTCCCAAATCTAAGGAATGAAATGGAGCTTGGAATTCAAGAAGTCAACAGAAAACCCAATTATCTCAACCTGAAAAGACCTTCTCAAAGACACATTGTATTAAAATTATAAAAAAAAAAATCAATGACAAAGACAGAATTCTCAGGTCAGCTAGGGAAAAGATGGTAACCTATAAAGGAAAATCCACTAATTATCGTCAGACTTCTCAGCACAAACCTTACAAGCCAGAAATGAGTGGAATCAAATATTCAAACTATTCAGTGAAAAGAACTACCAGCCAAAAATAATATATCCAGCAAAGATCTACTATAGATATGAAGTAGAAATAAAGACCTTTCCAAACATACAAAAATTGAGGGAATTCTCCACTACAAGGCCTGAATTACAGGAAATACTGAAAGGGTCAGCTCATCTAAGACAAAATAGCAAAAAAAATACACATAATTAGGAATAAGGCAAATAGAAGCAGAGGAGTGTAACCGTTACTAAGAACGGGGCACTATAAACTTAAATTATAAGAAAAGATTTGCTATAGCAAGATAGTAATGTATGTTCAGTATACATAGGGACAAATGGAGACAACAATGACTGAGAAGGGGAAGATTCAGAAGATCCAAACTGGCAAAGGGGAAATGAGATAAAGCAAGTGCAGAAGAAAATGGACGACTATA
>NW_011889116.1:3990059-4028613 GCF_000151845.1 Pteropus vampyrus
TATATCCTTTACATACTCATAATGATAACCACTTGACAAAGATTCAGAACTGAAGTATTTAACATAAAACAAGAAGAACCAGAGGGAGAACCCACAAAACCCAAACAAAATGAAGAAAACAGCAACATGAGGACATGGAAGCAATGGAAACACTGAGCTAACAGAAAGAAAAGATAAAATGGCTATAAGAAGACCTCGTATTTCAATAATCTCCTGAAATGTGAATGGACTGAACTCACCAAAAAAAGGCACAGAGTTGCAGAATGGATGCAAAAACAAAACCCATCCATATGCTGCCTCCAGGAGACACATCTCAGTTCCAAAGACAAATATAGCCTCAAAGTGAAAAGGTGGAAAATTATATTTCAAGAAAATGGCATTCAGAGAAAAGCAGAAGTAGTGGTACTAATATCAGATGAAATAGACTTCAAATAAAAAATGTAAGGAAAGATACTGAGGGATAATTCATAATGATAAAGGGAATTATTTCACCAAGAGTATATAACACTTATTAATAATTAATATCTATGCTCCTAATCAGGGAATCATGAAATATATAAAGTAATTACTAACAGAACTAAAGGGAGAAACATACCAAACACCATGATAGTAGGGTCCTAAATACCCTACTGTCAGATATGGACAGATCGTCCAAACAAAATCAATAAGGAAATTACATCTATAAATGACATATTAGACTACCTGGACATAATTGAAATTTTCAGAGCCTTTCACCCCAAAACAGCTGCTTATACAATGTTCTCTAGTGCACATGGAACATTCTGAAGGACTGACCACATACTGGGACACAGAGATAGCCTCAACAAATATAAGAGGGTTGAAATCATACCAACCATATTCTCTGACCATAATGCTTTGAAACCGGATATCAATTGTAAAAAGAAAGCTGGAAGAACCACAAATACATTGAGATTAAACAACATACTACTGAAGAATAACTGGGTAAGAGAAGAAATAAAAAGATTAAGAGATACATAGAAATGAATGATAATTATAGTACAACATATAAAAACTTTTGGACACGGCAAAAGCAATCATAAGAGGAAAGTTCATTTCATTACAAGCCTATCTCCAAATACATGAACAAGCCCAAATAAACAACCTAATGCTTCATCTAAAGAAACTATAAAAGGAAGAGTAAATGAAGCATAAGTCAGCAGAAGGAAAGAAATAATCAAAATTAGAGCAGAAATCAGTGAAATTGAAAACAAAAGACAATAGAAAAAATAAATGTAACAAAGAGCTGGTTCTTTGAGAAGCCTAATAAAATTGACAAATCCCTGGTTAGACTCACTAAAGAAAAAAGAGAAAGGACACAAACAAAATCAGCGATGAAAGAGGGGAAATGACAACAGACGCCACAGAAATACAAAGGATCATACAAGAATACTAGGAAAACATATATAACATTGAATTAAATAATCTAGAAGAAATGGATCAATACTTAGAAAACACAACCTTCCTAGACTGAATCAAGGATAACTGGAAAATCTAAATAGATCGATCAGCAGTATGGAAATTGAAACAATCATCAAAAACCTACCAGGACCAGATGGCTTCACCAGTGAATTCTACCAAACATTCAAAGAGGATTTAATACATATTCTCCTCAAACTCTTCCAAATAATTGAAGAGGAGGCAATACTTCCTAACTCATTTTATGAGACCAGTATGACTCTGATACCAAAACCTGGTAAAGATAAGACAAAAAAGAAAACTACAAACCAATATCTCTCATGAACACAGATGCAAAAATCCTAAATAAGAAACTAGCTAACCGAACATAGCAACGTATTAAAAAGATCATACACCACAATCAAGTGAGCTTCATCCCAGGGGCATAGGGATGGTTCAAGTTACTCAAATCGATTAATGTGATACGCCACATAAACAAATTAAAAAATAGGAATCATATGATCATATCAATAGATGCAGAAAATGCCTTCAACAAGTTACAGCATCCAATTATGAGTAAAACACTTAACAAAATCAGTATAGAAGGAATGTACCTTAACATAATAAAAACGATATATGACAAACCCTCAACCAACATTATACTTAATGATGAAAAATTAAAAACCTTCCCTCTAAGATCAGGAACAAGCCAAGGCTGTCCACTATCACCACAGTCATTCAATATAACATTCGAGGACCTAGTGAGTTCAATCAGGCAAGAGAAAGATATAAAAGGCATCCAAATAGGAAATGGAGAAGTCAAACTGTCACTATTTGTGGATGACATAATTCTCTACGTAGAAAACCCTAAAGAATCCACAAGAATATTGTTAGAAACAATAAGCAAATACAGTAAAGTTTCTGTATACAAAATCAATCTTCAAAAATCCAGAGCGTTCCTATACTCTAATAATGAAGTGTCAGAAAAAGAAGTGGCAGAAATAATTCCATTTGCAATTGCAACAAAAGGAAGAAGATACCTCGGAATAAATTTAACGAATCATGTGAAGGACCTATATGATGAAATCTATAAGACCATATTAAAATAAATTGAAGAAGATACAAAGAAATGGAAAGATAGTCCGTGTTCTTGGATTAGAAGAATCAAAATAGTTAAAATGATCATATTACCTAAAGCATCGTACAGATTTAATGCAATCTCCATCAAAATTCCAACGGCATTTTTTAAAAAATTGAAGAAAAATCATCAGATTTGTATGGAAGTACAAAAGACCCCGAATTGCCAAAGCCATCCTGAGAAAAATAAAAGATGAGGCTAGAGGCATCTCTCTGCCCATCTTAGAATTATACTGCAAAGTGACAGTCATCAAAAGAGCATGGTATTGGCAGAAAATCAGACACACGGTCCCCTGGAACAGAATCAAGAGTTCAGAAGTAAACCCATTTTTATATGGGCAAATCATTATTGACAAAAATGCCAAAGACATACTGTGGAGGAAGGAAAGCCTCTTGAATAAATGGTGCTGGGAAACCGGAAAGCTACCGGCAAAAGAATGAGAATAGACTGTTGCCTACACCACACACCAAAATTGACTCAAAATGGATTAAGTCTGAAACAATAAAATGCCTAGAGGAAAACTTAGGAACTACACTCAAGATCCTGGAGTTAAAGAGAATATTATGAACTTGACCTCGAAGACAAGAGACGTAAAAGCAAAAATAAATGTATGAGACTACATTAAACTAAAAAGCTGCTGCTCAGGAAAAGAAACTGTCAACAAGGTAAAGAGACAACCATTCAAATAGAAAAATATATTTGCAAGCAATGCCTGCAATAAAGGCTTAATATCCAAAATATACAAAGAACTCATAGAACTTGGTAACAACAAAAAACAAGTGGTCCAATAAAAACAAATGGGCAGAGTACCTGAACAGATACTTCTCCCTAGAGGACATACAAATGGCCAACAAATATATGAAAAGATGCTCAACATCACCAACTATTAGGGAAATGCAAATCAAAACTACAATGTGATACCATGTCACACCTGTTAGAATAGCTATAATCCACAGGACAAGTAATAACAAATGTCGGAGAGGATGAGGAGAAAAGGAACCCTCATACACTGCTGGTGGGACTGCAAATATGTGCAGCCACTATGGAAAACAGTATGGTGGTTCCTCAAAAAAACTAAGAATTGATCTACCATATGATCCAGCAATCCCTCTATTGGGTATTTACTCCAAAGTCTTGAAAACTCATACCTGAAAAAAATATTTGCACACTGATGTTCATTTCAGTATTATTCACAGAGGAAAGGACATGGAAGCAACCGAAGTGTCCTACAATAGTTGATTGGCTAAAGAAGCTGTGGTACATATATTCAATAGAATGTTACTCATCCATAAAGAGAGATGAAATACTGCTGTTTATAACAATATGGATAGACCTTGAGATAATCATGCAAAGCGAAATAAGCCAGGCAGAAAAAGTTGAAAATCACATGATATCACTTATATGTGGGATATAAACCTAAAAGCAACAGATGAACAGTACAAACAAACAGAGACTCAAGGACATAAACATGGACATAAACAATAGAGTAGTGGTTACCAGAGGGTAGGAATGAGGGGATGGAAAGGTAGATGGGGTAAAGTGGGTCAGATATGTGGTGACAGAAAGAAATGTAACTATGGGAGGTTAACACACACTATAAATATATATATGCCTTACTGTTAAAGTGTACAGCTGAAACTTATTGGATTTCGTTAACCAATGTCACCATAAAATAAACAAACAAATAAACAAACAAATAAATAAATAAAGTTTATACCCCATTATATACAATAAATTGAGAATCTTCCAGAGTCTGTGTGTGTATTTTGTTGATCTGCTCTACCTTAAGCTTTCAATAGATAAAATTTCTAACTATGGAAACAATACAATTGGGAGTTCTTTTGGCTTATTTCAGAAAAGATTAATCACAGCATTTTTATAATATCTTCACAAGTACCAGTTAACAATAATTCAACTGACAAAAATGGTATTCACTGATTAACTTCTCAGAAACATTTCCACTTTTTAACAAAAACTGCATCTGGAACTGAGATGCATCATACATTGTACAAAAAAGTAAGGAATTGGCTAGGATTGAGAAGACACCCAGGTATTCTCATTGTACTTCCTGCAGCAGGCCTTATCTTAGTGAAAACATTTTAATCTCTATTTAAAACATCCTTGGAATGGTGTTTAGCTTTAAGTGGTCATAGAAACTTTGTAAAGTAGAACTTATAAGCTTACAGAGAAATGTTATACTTGTGTGAAATTTGCTCTTGTCTATTGACAGAGTACAGTCAATGATTTAAAAAATATATATATTAGTTTGTATGGATATCCTGTTCATCTTATTAGTCTATAATGCCCCCAACAATGACTATCTTGACTCTTGAATTTTTTAGGCAGAAACCACCCCTCTATGAACAGACTTCAGTCAAGGACTTGGTCGTGGAGGATATTCAGTCAAATGGGGAACAGTAACCCTAACAGTTAGTTACTTCCTGACATCAAAATGGAGACCTACCTTTTAACACAATCTTCCTGTGGTAAAGAGGACTGAACGTGAGTGATAGCTTTTGGTGTCAGACCACTATTGTTTTATTTCCTTATTGTATGACCTTGGAAAATGTACTGAAGTTCTCTGAATTCCAGATTTCTCATCTATATAATCAGGATAATATATACCGCCTACCTCCCAGGGCATTTATAAGAGAAGCATTGAGGCCCTGATAAATAGTAATTATTTTTAGTCAAATATTTTGGAAATAGTTTCAACCAAAAGGGAGAAAGAAAATAGTAATCCTGAAAATTCCCATTAATCAAAACCTTCCATGCTTCTTTCTTCCCTCACTCCAGCATTCAAGTTAATAGAGGTTTCTTTATCACAGGTACAGGAAAGAATGAAAATAGTTCAGAAGCAGCTTGGCTTCTCTCAACTGACTCATGTAAAAAAAAATGGACTACCACTCCCAGCAGCTATTGCAACTCGATCTCCCCTATTTTCCAAACTCAGTTTGCAAGCAGTGATAAAAATACAGTCATCTTTCCTTTAAAGCAACTTTCTGTGAATTCTTCAGTTATTTCTCATGTTTTCAGAAGAGGCTGAGCCAATCGGACATTAGCTGGGTTCTAGGCTTCTTCTCTGACGTGCTCTTGGCTCCCTTAGCTTCTAGACTAGATTGTAGGGAGTGGAACAAAAGATGTGAACTCTAAACAAAACATGGACTGTTGTTTAATAGCGCCAAGTAAATGTTTATAGTTATAGTCAACCCTCAATAAAATGGAATCTATTTTGAGATTAATTTCTCTTTATTATCCATGACTCAGTGTGGTTTATAAAAAAAAAATGATGACACATCTCCTCCTTTCTAACATGAATCTGCAGGTACATAATATTTAGCTAAGCATATGAAATAAGAAGAAAATATCTAACAGAAAACTGAGGTTCGATGGGTTGGGGTAAGGGAGGAGCTGACTTCACTCCTAACAAAATAGAATTATTGAAGGTTCCTCAACTAAGAAACTATTGTATACCTCTAAGAGTGATTTCTTAAATTGTTCAAAATCTCACTAGCTTCCAATCTGACACACAAGTACAATCTCTTCCCAAGCATTTCATCAAAGTATTCATCTATCTGTCATGAGATACTGAAATTTGATAAATTATAAATTGAGAGAATATTTGATACTATCAGGAGAGAGAGCAGATGAAATAGCATCTCTAATCTCAACTCTCTCTCAGAATTATCTTGAAGAAATTATTTCAAGAGCTCTTCCCGAAGTTTACTCTCATCAAAACAAGTGTTCTTTGTTTAACAAGACTATGCTTCCCAAGATAGTGATAAAATTTTTTGCCTGAGTCCAAAAAGGCAAAAAAGGAAAATATTTAGAAGTGATTATGGGCCACGCCAAGGTCTACCATGTGATTTTAAAAAGTTCAAATTCTGTTTCATCTTTTGTTCTATAAGATTCTGTCACTTTATAATTCTATCTCCCTCCATTTTAGAGTAATTCCTCAGAGAAAATGCTGGCATACCAGGAAGCTCAGTCAACCAGCCAGGAGACTAAGATAGATGTTCTCCCTTTTCCTGGAGAAGATGTGATATTTTAGTACTCTCTCAGATCTAAAGATTAAGTCTCTTGGGTTTTCCAGGTTAAGTTAGAAGGCAAAGGATAGAATACATAAGAGAGGCCACTTAAAAGGAGAAAATTAGTCATTGACCACAGAAAATAGATTTTCTAAGTAGTGATCCAAATAAAACAGATCTGAGACTTAATAATAAAAAAACTCAATAAGTGGTGTATATGTGTACAGAAGGGACCACTTTCCTCTAGAATCAAATTTTAGAATTGAAGGAATATAGTTAATAATAGCCAAGAAGATATATCTATGAAGGCTTCCCTGATAACCCTCTCACAGAAAGTCTTCCTCAAGTATGCTGTAGTTATAATAAAACATTCACAAGGATGCACTGTAAACTCCAGGCACTCCATGCCCATGCCATCGGCCTGTAGGTCTCTGAGGGGACCCTCCCAATCGAACTGCCAAATTCTCTGGTTTGCTCTGGGATATTGTAGAAAATTATTTGTATGATTAATGAAAATAAAACAGCTCATGGCAAAAAATAATAATAATAAGGAAGTTCCCTTCATTAAAAAAGAGCTATTTATTAAAATCTCCATTACAATGAGCCAAAATCTACTTTTCCTATCACTTTTATATATTATCTCTACCTCATTCCTTCTGTCCAAAAGACAACAAATCTAGTTTCCCTTCCTCATAACAATCATTTGATGCTCAAACATAAAGTACACTTATCTCTATAAGTCTTCTCTCTAGTTGAAACAACTTTAATTCTTTCAACCATTTTTTTGTATGACACATTTGCAGAGACCAAATATCATTTCTACTTTGCTCCATAAGGACTTCTTTAAAAATAAAGTTCGTGTTATTTAAGAGTTTCTTATGTTAATAAAGAGTATTTAAATTCTAAAAGGACACATAGACATCTTGATTTCTGCCTCAAGCCTTATGAATCATATTGCTTGTAACTCTCTTCTACCTGGTGGCAGAATACTGTTTGAAAATTGCAGGGTTGATTAATAGAGCAAATGAAATGTTGAAACAATAAAAACTACAGAAATGTTGAAATAAAAACTACAGTCTGAGCATCACAGTTTTTTGACATCATCTAACCTCTCACTACAAGTCAATGCTTTAAATTTTCCTTATTAAAGATCTATTGTTTTTCAAAGTTATTTTTAAAAGCTAAGACAATCTTTTCACCAAACAAAGGCAATATAATGTGGTAGTTCAGAGCCTAGGTTCAAATACCAGTTCTACGACTTACTAATTATTTAGCCTTGAGAAAGGTACTTACTTGTCTGTGCTTTACTTCTGCAAAATTGGGGTAATGTCTACTTTATAGGTTGTTTTGAGGATTAAATTAAATGTAAGGTTGAGAACAATATCTGGCACAAAGTAATTACATGTGTTTGCCATTATTGTAATTCAAACAAAATTTTACCAGGAGGCTAAACATATGCATAAAAGATAAAATAGTGGCCCTGCTCTAGTTGAACATGCTATAGTCCTAAGTATACCACAACCCATCCCATGCCTTATTCCATTCAGGCTCAGAGCAGCACATCTTGAAATCCACATTAATGGTTTCACCTTAAAGAACAGGGTCATCAGGAACTCCAAGTAAAATGTAAATTATCTACTACTAATACCCTAGAATGAATTATTTCATCTTGGAAGGAATAGTCACCATGTGAAAGGTACAGAGCAAGACTTTCTGAAAATAAAACATATAACGAGTTTTGTTGTTGTTGCTGTTATTATTTTTAATAAGGGAGGAAAAAAAGAATACTTTGAGCATGGCCAATCAGCCAGACAGAAAAGATCTAGGGAGAACCACTGTAAGGAAATAGTGCTGTGGCTGATGATGGTGATAACTAACAATCATTGAAGGTTTACAGTGTGTTAAGTAAAAGTACTTTATATATATTAACTTTTCAAGCCCAAGAACAAACCTATGGGGTTGTCAACCAATGAAAAAAGGTTTATCTGTAATAATAAAAAGCATTTGCTTGAGCAAAAAGAGTTGTAACCTTGAAGGCACAGATTCAGGAAGAACCCCAAACTGTGCTTCAAGAGAACAAAGAAAACTGAAGCTTATAAAAGAAAAAAGAAAAAAAAAACACAAGAACAAAAGGACCTTTTCTTATTGGCTACTTAAAATGATGTGATGGCTCATTCAAAAAGGATTGTTGAAGTCCCGGTGATGTAACTCTGTGGTAAGTGTCTGCATGAAAACGAGGGGGCAGGGAGTGAGCAAGTTCCAGGATGTACTTCTAAGCCAAGCACTTAAGTCCAAAAGTTTAAACATCATCTGCATACAGACTTGAGTAAGTCTGATTTTTCTAATGACCTCCTGACTCCATTTTATGGCCCCCTGATATTAGTGACTGCTTTAGATATTTCAGTTCACAAAGTAGAGACTGTTACCATCCCTTATCATTCCTATTTTACAGATGTAGATAATGGGCACAAAGAGGTTAAATTATGGCCCAAAGTTATATAATTAGTAAAAGGCTGAGCTGAAATTCAAACCCAGACACCCATAATCATGCATCATCCCAATATCAATGGATGTCCTAAAGGAAAGCAAGGTAAGAGGAGACAGAAATCACTGAGAACACCCAATTGTGCCCAGTACCACCCTGATATTATGCAACAAAATCATCATAAGAGTGTGAACTCTGTAGTCAAGATAGATCTATGTTCAAATCCTTGTTTCATCCCTTACAAGCTGTGTGGACTTGAGGAAGACACTGAATATCTTTGAGCATCAAATTATTCAATGTTGTCTTGAGGAGTGGAGTTCATGTGTGCAAATCACCTTCCACCCTTGCACGCTGTAAGATTACAGCAAATGATATTATTGTCTATGCTCTTTATATTTTCCAAATACAGTATCCACTAATTACTTCTGCTCCCATCCCAATTTAAAAATTAACATTATTTCTATAGCACAGAAGAGGACTCAGAGTAAGTAATTTGCACAGAAATGACAGCAGGTTAGCTCAGGGCAGGAATTCAAATACAAAATTTCTCATCCCGACCATTTGCAACTTTTAGCCTCTTCTGCCAGATTCTTAAATTGTTCCTCTTCTTAAGTTTGCCTTTCTCACCCAAAGAAGAAAGTGAGTACTTGTAGCCAATGTCAGACGAAAATTACAGATTTCCTAAGTGACAGGATAAACTTATTGAATTTTCTGGGGGAGATTGGTTCCTGCCAACAAATTGGCAGAGAAAAAGATGACAGCAAGCCACATTAAGTGCAAGTATCAGTGGGTGGAGAAATGTCAGAAACAAAGAAAACTCTTTAAACTATTAAATGCAAACTCATTTACTGGTGGCCACAGATAAGATAGAAGAGTTTACCATGAACAGGGACTGTGACAGTGATGAATGAAACCATTCTGGAACTGTGAAGGAAAGTGGCTGACAAGAAGTGGGGCAGCCATTTGACGGAGAGCAGGAAGATGCTGTAGGTGGGAGAACAGGAAGAGAATGAGAACTAGTTACATGTGGGCTGAGGCATTTTCAGTGGCAGAACAAAAATTTTAGAAATAATGTTGCTGCTGGTACTTAAAAAGCCCAGGCAGGCATCAATTCCCACCCACACTTCATCCCCCACATTCTAAAATCAGGAAAGCTATGGCTTCAAAATAAGAGTGAAGAGAAAGGGAGAGATGGGTAAGATGAATTTTGAAGAATGAAATTAAACAGGGTCAGTTATCAAATCCCAAAAAGAGGAAAAGGATCTCATGGCAGGGTCAGTATAATGAATGATGTAGTCAATGAATGTGCTACCTGCTATCCCTCAGCACTTATAAGACAGACTATTACTGAAGGACTAGGGAGGTTTGAAAGTCATTGTTCCAAGTTCTTTTCACTCCTCAGTTAAAAGATAACATGCTTCCAGAAATAAAGCAAGACTGAGTCATAGCTGGAATTGAAAAAAAGTGTTGAAAATGGAAGGTGAGTTATGGATATGGGTTTGTTTCTCATAAGTGAAAATAATGAATTTTGGCTCACTGCAATTCTCTAAAAACTACTGGGAATACAGAAGACTCTGCACATTTCATTTTTAAGTACTTGACTATTTTAGTGAATATAAGCATTGTTTTAGGTTCACTTTCCCATTTATCCCTGAACCTGGCTTTGGTATTTGTTTCTCAAGCAAAGCTACATTATGTCCCCTGAAATCCTTTCATTCACTCTGCAAGCATTTTTCACTCTCCTACTAGATGATAAGCATGTTGTCAGGTGCTATAGGATTGGAGATTGTGGAAAGAAAAATAAGATAGTGCCCTTGCCCTCAAGGAATTTTAGAGACTAGTTGGGGAGACAAAATCAACAGGCATGAAACAGATAAATCAGAATTGAAGAATAGTCATCACTAATTCAAGGACAAGTTGATAACATGCAAGAGATCCCAAGACTAAATGACAAATGAAAGGAACAACCAGAAAGTAAAGGTAGCTCTGAAAATCAAGAAAATCTTCACTGACTGGAATGGTCCTGGAACACATATGAGAGGAGATGAGCCTTAAGTCATGGGTCAGATTTGTACAGGGAGGGAGAAAGGAGAAAGATCATTCCAGAATGGGAATATCCTTCTACCACAGTTTCCCTATTTTGACCCACAAATTCCTAGTTCTACAAATTCCTAGCTTGACAAATTAAAAGAAAAAAATCCAAAAGGCCCAGTTTTCCAGACTTTTCAAAATTATTTTTAATAGTCTTATGATCTATCTTTTTTGCTTTTTAAATTCAAAACTTCATTTCTTAGTTTTTACTCTTTTCCTAGATACACGGTCTCTCATTCATCTCATTTAGGACAGAGTCCTAAACCTGCATTTTTTTTCACAAAACACTCATAATTGAAGTTTTTGTTTGTTTGTTTGTTTGTTTGTTTTTATATATATACAAAGAGCTAGCATTGTTTCTGCAGTAGATGTCTGGAATGACCCATTCATGGAAGTTCACTTAGTCAAACTTAATGAAGCCTTCGTGTACTGACGGAAACACTGGCAGCACGTATTGAGGCTGTATTTCTGGATCAGACCATGACAGTTTGAGCAGATGCAGCAAGAATGAGACCCCTGGCTGAATTTTCTCGGATGGCTCCAGTACAGATGCTGATGACCCATCTTTCTGTCTCAGAGGTAACAAGGCAAAAGGCTAAACCTGCATTTTTAAATAGATATCTTCCCAGGTAAATTGTGTTATAGGTGATCAAAAAGAGCCACATTTTGAGAAATACTAGTGCTATTCCAACTAAAAATGTACCCCATAACATAATACTCTCAATAAGACTAAGCCAGTAGGACCTTGGAGAATAAAAACACAGATATTTCAGATGTGATTCCACATCCTTCTCACCACCACCCCCAACCTCTCATTGTTTTATTCCATGAGATACAGAAAAACATAGTCACAAAAATTGAAAAAATAAATAAATACTCATACATACATATACACTCACAAAATAAATAACATCCAAATAATATTGAAAAATTGACCCAGGTTTAGTTCAAAACCCACAAAGTTCACATAAGTTCAAAGTCCAAAAGAAAAATGTAGCCTTTCCTAGCTGGGCTAGCTGTCTTAGCTTGAGCAGTAACCTCAAGGCTATCAATCTAGTAGCAACTAATAAAAAATATATATATATAGTTTTAAGTCTCCAAAACCCAGTGCATCATATCTTGACTAGCAGAAGCCACAAATCCATTTCTACCTCCCCTGAGGTTAGAGAAAATAGCTCAGTAGTTAACCCATACTTTCTAGGCCGCCCAAATAATCCTCCCAAAGCGATGCATTGACTACTCCAAAACCTGCCACTGGCAACCCATTGTCTACTCTATACAATAAAGTGATTAACTCTTAATCCGACAGTCAAATGCTTCCTTCATACCTCCAAACAATCTATCCACTGTTATTTCTGCACCCTATATTCCTGTAACGCTAGACTATTCCCATTGTACAGACTTATGCTGGACTTTTCCACCTCTAGTGGCATTGAACATGCTAGTCCCTCTATGTAGAATGCCCACAATTCCTACCCTTTCCCCCAGCCTCCAGATGCCTCCATGGAGACTTTCTCAGCCCCTAGTCAAAAGTAATCTCCCCTCGCTGGTGCTTCCACCATATTTGGTAACTCTTTCATGACAGTACATTCATCCTGTTTTATATATGATTTTGTATATTTCTTGTCTCTCTTATTAAATTTTAACCCCATGAAAGCCAATGCATATCTTATCCTCCACAGCACTGATACTGCAACTAACTAGATTAGTGAATTCTTTTGCCCTGGTACAGAAGGGGTTAAACATAGACTGCGATAATAACTGACAGATGGTCTGAGAAAACCTTTTCATCAATAGAACTGGCATTTCTCCAATGACAGATTGAATCCTGCTAATAAAGCACATTTTTCTGCAGATACTATGAGATATGATTCCCTTTTTTTCATTTCTCAATGATAAGAATCATTTGGAATTTCCGAGAAATGATAATGATAGCGTGATGAGAGCAGCCAAGTTTGGTGGTTCAAGCTGTTTACCACCCATTCTTCACTTACTTTGCACTAACTTTCATTTAAACCTTAGGCTTAGTTAAGACAGAACTGTGGGATTTGAGTCACAGGACAATCAATCTTGGTTGAACTATATCAAAAATGTTGCCCTCCACTCTGGTTTAGTAATGAAGAAAGAGAGAGAGAGAGAGAGAGAGAGAGAGAGAGAGAGAGAGAGACCGAGACACAGAGAGCATGAGAGAGAGATCCTCCATAAATCAGCAGAATTCCAGAACCCCCTCAAAGCCTTTCCCATGTTATAGAGACTATAGGAAACCCTAGACAAATTGGAGACAGTTTTTGTCCTCACACTCTAGCTGGAATCCCAGAATCAACTTGCCTACATTTTGTTTTTTTAAGACACAAATCAACTGAGTGTTAACAGATAACTATGGTGATCAGTGGGCACTGGGTTCAGAATTGACCCTAAACAGAAGCTTAATGGACAGATGCCTACAGCATGTGGTACAAGAGACAAGGAAAATATATCCCTATATCAGCTTGCCTTAGTATCTGGAATTCTGTTGTTGCCTAAAGGTAAGGCACTAAAGAAATTCATTTAATATGCAAATTTTCCAGAAGTTTGATGAATAATTACTTTTCAAAAATATGTAAGTCAGCAACTGCTAAACAGGAAGGAATCCCAAACTATGGCTACTTCTGACAGGAACTTAAGAACATTGCCTTGGCCCTCTGTATACTACTCGGCACCATATGAAATATTTCGAGTGCCTTTAATTCCATCCCCAAGGAGGTCTTGGTCTAGTGGGGAAGACAGTTATATAAATAAGTAATGTCAATATAATGGGGTAAGTGACAGGACAGAAGTATGCATAGGTGCCACAGAAATCAGAAACATGGCCCCATCTGAAGGGGTTGGAGAATGATTCATAGAGGGGGTAATATCTAGGCTGGGTCTTGATGTATGAACAGGAATTCAATAAGAAAGGTGGAAACAGTGTCCCAGGAAAAATGATTTACATGAGCAAGGACATGGGACAGGCTTTGGTATGCATAAGTGTGTAGTAGGGGAGCAGTAACAAAATGATTTGTAAATGATTCAATATTACTGCAGAATCAAGTGTAAAGCAGAGCATAGGAAGAGGTGAGATGGACCATGGCAAGAGACAGATCATGAAGGGCCTTGTATATCATGACGAGGAACTTGGACTTGATGTTCAACTTAATAGGAAACATTGAAGGGTTTTAGGCAGAGGAATGAGACAATCAGATTTATGTCTGGGAAAATCCTCTCTTCCTCTCCTTCCTGGAACAATTCCTTTCTTCCTCTCCTCTAACCTGCCTTCAAACCAGTCAGTGCCTCAGGCTTGCTATTGGTCTTTGGTGAACTGCAGGTGGCTCTCCCAGCTAGAGGGAGAAGTTCCAGAGGAAGAAGTTCTCAATGCTGTGTCTTTTAAATTAACCAGTATGGCACTTAGACGGCCATATTAGCTACAGTGATAGCTACAGGCAGGGCTACAGAAGAAACAGCAAAATTACCCACTCACTAGGATGAGGTTCTTAACTGAAAATTTTCTAAAGACCCTCCTTAGATGCCTCCTCTATTTAATGTATCGAAAATAATCGGAGTTCAAATAACTTTTGCTATTTGACTAGAGCAATAGAGGAGTTTAGAACTGAGGCAAATCCATGCTCTTTGTTCATTTATCACAGAAGCCCCGTTTACACTTCCCCTTCTATTTTCCAAAGCCCTGGTAAACATTTGATTTTTCCTTAATAATTCCTTATTGTCTCCCTTTTTCATACAGCAAGCTGTTTGCAAGAAGCCTACCTTTTAACTTGGGCACTTTCTCATAATTCATTTTTCACTTTAGATATTATCTTTAATTACAAAATATCTGAGAAAAATAGCCCAGGCTGAAGGTTAACACTCTCAGTCTGAGTAATACCACCACCCAATGGTAATCAATAGAAGAATCTTGGAATGAAGCTGACCTTGGTCTGATCTCAGCTCAGCTTGGATGAAGGCATTGACAGTTCAAACCAAATAAGAGGCCCCAGTGGCTATCTTTGAGCCCGACCAAACTTAGTATAGTATAGTCCCAAGTAAAATGAGCCATAAGCACAGGGGCACTCCAGGCAAAGAAGCCTTAGATCATATAATAGCATTCTTTCCTCTTCATAGGTCCTTACAAACAATATATTATATTTGGCCACAGGGGACATGTCTTACTAGATTGCATTAGTAAGGCAGCAAAATCTACAAAAGAGATGATTACATGGACTCCTGTAGAGACAAAGTCAACTCCTAACAGTCTCCAAATATTGATTACATGGACTCCTGTAGAGACAAAAAGTCAACTCCTAACAGTCTCCAAATATGACGGTGAAACCCAGAGCCCAGTCTTTACTCCGACAAATATTTAATTAGTATTTCCTGCATCCTCAGCCTTGTACTAGGCCAGAACTCAACAGTGTCCTCAGGTGATTAAATCTACATGATCTAAGAAACAACACCTACCTAATTAAATGAACTAGATTCAGTTGCTAACCAACTCAAAAGTGCCAAGCAACCCAAGCAGGAAAAAATGGTGTAGATGATAGAGGCTTTGTTCATCCCTCTTGCGACCAAATCAAAGTTGTGACAGAAACAGAGCAAACAGCAAGCAAAGTCACCTGGGATCTAGATAAACAGAAGTACTACAACTAGGGAGAAAAAGAATTAATCAATCTGCAATGGTAGAAGGTAAGAGGGGGTGAAGACAAGCGGCTGAGAGGGACAGAGGCTATGGCAGTGGCAGCTGCAAATCCCTCTTAAAGGGGCTATGTCAGAGAGGGGACTTTCACTCTAAGCAACAGCGCAGGGTCGGCTGCATGGGGGGCAACAGGAACTTACAGGAGGACACTGAGTTGTAAGAGTGAGGGCCAGAGGCAAGGCTCTCTCCTGGGCATAAGTGCTAGGGATATCCATTGCTCCTCAGTTGAGCCCTCCTCCTTCCCACTGTGCTGGCGCAGTGCCACCATAGCTGAGACATCATCAAACTGGATAACAAAAGTCATTCTGCCCAGAAGATCCCCTGAAACTCTGCCTCCTCCAACACATGGCCTAACCCAAAACACATCTAGCTGTGTTCTTGGGGAGTCTGGTGCACCTTGCTGAGCAGTACCAAGACACACTGGTGGCAGCTGGCCTCAATTTCTACTGTGGCCTTTTGAGGCAACTACAAGCATAGCATCTGTGGATTGCTTGCTGAATCTTACCAGGTGGCCTTGGAAGAGCACAAGGTGTGGCTAAACTTGGCCTGCAGCTGAACCCCTCAAGACTGTGCCACTGATCACCTACTACACAAAACCACATTAATAAGACCTGAAGACTTAGGAGCTTTGCTTAGTACATAGGAGACACAGAAAGGCAGCCAAAATGGGAAGACGAAGAAGCAGAAACCATATGAGAGAAGAGAACAGAGTTCCAGGAATAATGGAGTCAAGCAATCTTACAGATGCAGAGTTCAAAAGACTGGCTATAAAGATGCTCAATGAACTTAGGGGAAGTGTAGATGAACTCATTGAGAGCTTTAATAAAGAGATAAAAAACATAAAAATGGAAGAGAAATTATAAAAGGGAACCAGTCAGAAATGAAGAACACATTATCTGAAATTAAGAGTATATTAGTGGGAATCAACAAAGCGTATAAAGATAGGATCAAACCATCAATATAGAGGATGGGAAAGCCAAAGATGTTCAATCAGAATGGCAAGAAAAAAGAAGCCAAGACTATAATGAGAATTTAAGGAGCTTATGGGACACAATTAAAGGTAAAAATATGTGTCATATGAGTATCTGAAGGAAAACAAGAAGTTGAAGAGCTATTTGAAGAAATAATGATGAAAAACTGCTGTCATCTGGAGAAGGAAATAGGCATACAACTCCAGGAAGCTCAGAGAGTCCTAAGGAAGAGTAACCCAAAGAGGCCCACACCAAGACACATCATCATTAAAATGCCAAAGGTTAAAGACAAAGAGAGACTCTTAAAAGCAGCAAGAGAAAAGCAGTTAGTTACCTACAAGGGAGCACCCCCTAAGACTGGTGGCTGAGTTCTCAAAAACAAAACAAAACAAAACAAAAAAACTATGCAGTACAGAAGAGCTTGGCACAGATTACTCAATGTGATGAAAATCCAGGATCTACAACCAAGAATACAATATCCAGCAAAGCTATCATTTAATTTGGAAAACAGATAAAGAGCATCCCAGTCAAAAAAACAAGCTAAAGGAGTTTATCACCACCAAGCCAGTATTATAGGAAATGTTGGAGGGACTTCTTTTAAGAAGAAAAAACATGTATCAAAAGCATGAATAAAGAATGGTGATAACTACATTCCTACCAACAAGTACCTCAAATGGAAAAGAATTAAGTGCTCCAACCAAAAGATAGAGTGGCCGAATGGATAAATAAACAAGACCCCTACATAATGCTGCCTACAGGAGACTCACTTCAAATTAAAAGAAAAACATAGACTGAAAAGAAGAGGATGGAAAAAATATTGCCTTGATGGACCTAAGGGATATTGAGCTGAACTAAATGAGTCAGATAAAGAAAGACAAATATCGCATGATTTCACGTACATGTGGAATCTAAAGAACAAAATAAACAACAGTGAAAATGGAAACAAACTTATAGATACAGAGAATATTTTGAGGGCTACTAGATGGGAGGGATTGGAGGGATGGCAAAAAAAGGGCAAAGGAATTAAGAAGTACAAATGGATAGTTATAAAATAGATATGGAGATATAAAGTGTAGCGTAAGGAAAATAGTTAATAATGTAAATAAATATGTAAGGGGGAAGTGGGGGACTAGATTTAGTGGGGTGATCATTTTGTAAGTAATATAAATCTCTAATCATTATGCTGTACAAGTGAAATTAATATATTATTGTATGCCAACTATAATTGAAAAAAACCTCATTGAATTGTTCAATGTAAATACAAGCAACTCATTGTCTATTATATTTCAATAAACCCGGAAGAAAAAGAAAAAAAAAAAGAAAAACCTTCTCACAAAGAAAAAGAAGTACCAAGCAATGTGACATCAAAATTGTCAACATGAGACAGACAATGTTCAAGAAAAATCATTAAAAGAAAAAAAAAAAAGAAAAATCATTCAAAGTTATGATGGAATAGGAGAGTTAGGTGAAGTTTTCGGGAGCAGGAAAAGTAAAGTTTTAAAAACTTTCCAGTAATTGAATGTTCACTATGTTTCAGGCAGTATGCCTTTAACTTATTTCTCATTTTTTGGAGTTTCTCACTATTATTTATTTATTTATTTATTTTACATTAGTTTTAGGTATGCAGTAGAGCGATTAGACATTTATATAATTTATGAAGTGATTCCCCTGATTAGACTAGTACCCACTTGGCACTATACATTGCTATAACAATTTATTGACTATATTCCCTATGCTGTACTCCACATCCCCTGTGATTGTTTTGTAACTAATTTATATTTCTTCATCCCTTTATTTTTCTCACCCAGCCCCCCAACCCGCCTTCCCTCTGGCAATCATCAGTTTGTTCTCTGTATATGTGAGTCTGCTTTTATTTAGTTTATTTTTTTCCTTAGATTCCACATGTAAGTGAAATCATATGATACATGTCTTTCTCTGTCTGATTTATTTCACTCAGCATAATACTCTCTAGGTCCATCCATGTCATTGCAAATGGTAAGATATATTTTTATAGCTGAGTAATATTCCACTGTATATATGTACCACCTCTTCTTTATCTATTTTTCTATTGATGGGCACTTAGGTTGCTTCCATATATTGGCCATTGTAAATAGTGCTGTAGTGAACATAGGGATGCATATATCTTGACGAATTTGTGTGTGTGTTTTTTTTTTTTTAAATAAACACACAGAAGTGAAACTCTAGGTCATAAGGTAGTTCTATTTTTAATTTTTGAGGAAGCTCCAAACTGTTTTCCATAGTGGCTGTACCAATTTGCAATCCCACCAACAGTGTACGAAGGTTACCTTTTCTCCACATCCTTCCCAACACTTGTTATTCTTTGATTTATTGATGATAGCCACTCTGACAGGGGGGAGGTAATATCTCATTGTGGTTTTAACTTGCATTTCTCTGATGCTTAGTGACGTTTATCATCTTTACCTATCTATCTACCATCTTTATATATCTATCGGCTATCAGTATGTCCTCTTTAAAGAAATACCCCTTCAGGTGTTCTGCCTATTTTTTCAATTGGATTGTTTGTTTTTTCATTGTTAAGCTGTATGAGTTCTTTATAGATTTTGGATATTAACCACTAATCAGATGTATCATGCAAACAACTTTTCCCATTCGCTAGGTTGTCTTTTCATTTTGTTGACTTTTTTTTCTGTGCAAAACTTCTTAGTTTGATATAGTCCCATTTTTCTTTGTCTCCCATGCCCAAGTAGATTATCAGAAAAGAAAATTATTAAGAGCAATGTCAGAGACTTTACTGCCTATGATTTCTTCTAGGAGTTTTATAGTTTGGGGTCTTACATTTAAATCTTTTATCTACTTTGAGTTTACTCTTATATATGGTGTAAGAAGGTGGTTCAGTTTCCTTTTTTTTTTTTGCATGTTTGTTTTCCCAACACCATTCATTGAAGAGACTGTCTTTACCACATCGTATATTCTTGCCTCCTTTGTCATAAATTAAAAAATAAAAACATATCGGTGTGAATTTATTTCTGGGCTCTCAATTCTGTTGCATTGATCAATGTATCTGTTTTTTATCCCAGTACCATGCTGTTTGGATTACTGCAGCCTTGTAGTATAGTTTGATAGCAGGTAGTGTGATATCTCCAACTTTATTTTTCTTTCTCAAGATTGCCGTGGCTATTCAGGACCTTTTGTGATTCCATATAAATTTATGGATTATTTGTTCCAGTTCTCTGAAAAAAACCATTGGAATTTTGATAGGGATTGCATTGAATCTATAGAGTGCTTTGGGTAGTATGGACATTTTAACAATGTTGATTCTTCCTATCCATGAACACGGTATGTGCTTCCATTTATTTGTATCTTCTTCAATTTCTTTTTTCAATGACTAATAATTTTCCAAGAAGAGGTGTTTTACTTCCTTGGTTAAATTGATTTCTAGGTATTTTATTGTTTTTGATACAATTTAAAATGAGATTCTTTTCTTAATTTCTCTTTCTGATAGTTCATCATTGGTGTATAAAAATGCAACTGACTTCTGAATATTAATTTTGTAGACTGCTACTTTACTGAATTCATTTATCAGCTCTAATTGTTTTTTGGTGGAATCTTTATGGTTCTTTGTATATAGTAACATGTCATTTGCAAATAATGAGTTTTACTTCTTTTCAATTTGGATGCCTTTTATTTTTCTTTCTTTTCTCATTGCTCTAACTAGGACTTCCAATATATGTTGAATAGAGGTGGTGAAAGTGCTCATCCTTGTCTTGTTTCTAATCTTAAGAAAAATGCATTTAGTTTCCCCATTGAGTATATTAGCTGTAGGTTTGTCATTTGTGGCCTTTATTATGTTGAAGTATGTTCCCTCTACTCCCACTTTGCTGAGAGTTTTTATTATATACGGATGCTGGATTTTGTTGAACATTTTTTCTGCATCTATTGATATAATCATATAATTTTCATCATTCAATTTGTTAATGTGGTTTATCACATTAATTGATTTGTAAATATTGAACCAATCTTGTATCCCAGGAATAAAATCAACTTGATCAAGGTGTATGATCTTTTTAATGTATTGCTGAATTCAGTCAATTGCTTTTTATATCTAGGTGCTCCTATGTTGGGTGCATATATGTTTACTAGGGTGGTATTCTCTTGTTGTATCAATCTCTTTATCATTATGTAACGTCCTTCTTTGTCTCATTATAGCCTTTGTTTTAAAGTCTATTTTGACTGATATAAGTATTGCTACTCAGTTTTTATTTCATTTCCATTTGCATAAAATATCTTTTTTTTTTATCCCTTTACTTTCAGTCTGTGTGTGTCTTTCGATCTGAAGGGGTTCTCTTGCAGACAGCACAAGTCTTATTTTCTTATCCATTCAGCTACCCTATGTCTTTTGACTGGAATATTTAATCCATTTACATTTAAAGTGAATATTGATAGGTATATTTATTGACATTTTATTACTCATATTTATAGGGTTTTTCCCCCTTCGTCTTTTTCAGAAGTCCCTTTAACATTTCTTGTAATACTGGCTTGTTGGTGGTGAATTCTTTTAGCTTTTTTCCTGTCTGGGATGCTCTTTGTCTCACTTCCATTTTAATTGATATCCTTACTGAATTGAGCAGTCATGGTTGTAAGTTCTTGCTTTTCATCACGTTGAATATTTCTTGCCAATCTCTTCTGGCCTGCAAAGTTTCTGCTGAAAAATCAGCTGGCATTCTCGTTGGAGTGCCCTTGTAAGTAATTAGCTAACTTTCTTTTGCTGCTTTTAGGCTTCTCTCTTTGTCTTTAACCCTTGGCATTTTAATTATGTGTCTTGGTGTAGGCCTGTTTGAGTTCCTCTTGTTTGAGACTCTTCACACTTCCTGAACTTGTATATCTATTTCTGTTGCCAGGTTACAGAAGTTTTCTGTCATTACTCCTTCAACTAGGTTCTCAATCCTTTGCTCTTTCTTGTCTCCTTTTCTTACCAATATGATGCAGATGTTGTTATGCTTGATGTTGTCCTGGAGGTTCTTAAACTTTCCTCATTTTTCTCTTTTTTTTCTTTTTGCTTTTCTCATTGAGTATTTTTTTTTCTACCTTGTATTCTAACTCACTGATTTGAGCCCCTGCTTCATCTAATTTACTATTGATTCCATCTAGTGTATTCTTCATTTCAGTTATTATATTCTTCATCTCTGAATGGTTCTTTTTTGGTTTCTATGTCCTTTTTTATGCTTGCTATCTCAGCCTAGCAAAAGAACTAGTGCACCTCAAGGCCTGAGGCTGCCTGCCAGCTATCCAGAAGGCTCTCCTGTTAGAGCCTTTAGGTGGTACTTGAGTTGGGTGGGGCAGGGACCCAGGGAGTCACCAGAGTAAAGTGAGATTTCACCCAGCCAATGCGGGTTCAGGTTTCATGCCAGTGCTGAATCTGAGGTCTCCTGTAAAAGTTTTAAATCACTGCAAGGCCAGCCATTGCCTGCCTCAGTCCTGCAGACCCTCATGATCTGCCCAATAGATACTGTAGCTCGGGCTCACACTGGTGGCCTGCCACCAAAAGTCTCTCCTGAAATGTGTGGGCCCAGTGAGCTGAGGGTGGTAGTTTGCTGTAGAATGCTCGGCCCAGGGAAGATGCAGGGTGGGACTGGCTGCCTAGCAATGGGCTTACCACAAGTAATTTGTGGGTTAGATGGGGCTGGCTGCCTAGCAATGGGCTTGCCACAAGCAATTTGTGGGTTAGATGGGGCAGGGTCTCAGGGAGACACATGGTGGAGTGGGTCAATCTCTCTGGGCCAATGAAGCTTCAGAATTAGCCGTAAGTGGGGAGAGTTCAACACAGGAAAGATGGCACCCATCTTCAGACTGCCCTGGAGGGAAGCTTGACAAAGAAACAATGATGGCTGTCCTTCCAGCTCTCACTCTAATGGTACACAACTCAGTCTTTCCCCTTATCCCTCTTATGCCTCCCAAGTTGCTGACCCTTTGTTGGAGCCCAGGGTGAGTGTCTGCAAGTGAGTCTGTGCACAGACCCTTTAAGAAGAATGTCACAGTTTTTGTGTTCTTTCCGTCTCACCCGGATGGCTAGAATCTCCACTGGTTTTTACAGTTAGATTTTGTGAGAACTCCTCTTCCCAACACTGGAACCCTGGGCTAGGGGCCCCTGTGTGGGGCTAGGGCCCCTCATTCCTTCAAGGGGGCCTCTGCAGCCATGTTTCATGTTTTCCCTCCTGGTGTTCAACCACCCTGTGTGGGTATTGGGTCAGCCCATTTTGCCTCTCCTCCCCTCCTATTGATCGTAATGTGGCTTTTTATGTCTTCGAATGTATGTGTTATGATCAGCTAGACTTCAGGTAGTTCTCCAAGTTATTGTTCCTATTTTTTAAAGATTTTGTTAACATATAGTGAACATACAATATTGTATTAGTTTCAGGTGTACATCATAGTTATTCAACATTTATTACCAAAAGAAGTGATCATCATATGTCCAGCAACCATCTGACATTGTGCATCACTATTGTAATATTATTGACTATATTCCTTATGCTGTACACCGCATCCCCATGACTTATTTGTTTTATGCCTGGAAATTTGAACCTCTTATTCCCCTTTACCTTTTCCCTCTTTTAAATGTTTTCAATTAGAGCTGACATTCAATATTATTTTATGTGAGTTTTAGGTGTACAGAATAGTGGTTAGACATTTATACAATTTATGAAGTGATCCCTCTGACTTGTCTAGTTACTATAGCTCCCCTGGCACTATACATAGTTATTACAATATTATTGACTATATTTCCTATGTTTTACTTTACATTCCCATGACTATTTTGTAACTACCAATTTGTACTTCTTGATCCCTTCACCTTTTTCACTCCTCCAACCCCGATTCCATCTGGCAACCATCAGCTCGTTCCCTGCATCCATGTCTGTTTCTGTTTTGTTTTATAATTTATTTTTTTCTTTAGATTTTACATATAAATGCTATCATATGGTATTTGTATTTGATTTATTTCACTTAGCATAATACCTTCCAAGTCCATCCATGTTGTCACAAATACAAAAATTTCATTATTTTTTATGGCCAAGTTATATTCCATTGTGTATATGTACCATGATCTCTTTATCCAGTCATCTATTGATGAGTACTTAGGTTCTTCCATATCTTGGTTATTGTAAGTAATGCTGCAATGAACATAAGGGTGCATATACCTTTTTTAATTAGTCATCTTATTCCTATTAAACAAGTATCAGTATTATACCCCCTTTTACAGATAAGGATTAGAAGATAAGAGTGCTTAAATTACTTCCCCAAGCTCACATAAGGTGATATTTAGCAGGGCCAGAATTCAAACCCTGACTCTAGAGCGCATGTTCTTAACTATATGCTTGCTCTAAAATGACCCAATGCCCTAGGGGAAGATAGCTGAATTGAATGGAAAGAATGAGTTGGAAAAGACAATTGGAAGGGGATTCACATACCCATGTATATCTCTCATCACTGATATTAATGCAAATCTGACTCTAAAAAGTCCTGAATGGCCTCTTTCTCCTCTGAGCACATAAGTTCCACTAATTGCCAGTAAAATGGAAAGCCAGGAATCTCTCCCTCTATTTTGATAAAGTAAGTACAAGTTTCAAACAATATAAAAAGGAAAAAAAATCTAAGAATTTTTAGTTCAAGCGACAATTCTGTTTCTGTGGAAACACGTAAGGGCAAACTGTAGGAACTATAGCATAAGCAGGCTTCACCTCCATCCTATGAGCTGCAAAGCTATTTTTCCTTTTAAAATAATGGAAACCTATGTGAACAAGCTACTATAGCTGGACTGATAGTGGGTTATTGTAAACGTAGGGATTCAACAACAGCTTGACTCTGAGTTCCAAGCCCTTTGAATTATTTTAGCTCATCAGGCCTCTTCTTCAATATATCAAGTTTCTTTGTTATATAAATATAGCCTCCTCAATATCCACCAATAAACTAATTTGTATTTGAACTGAGGCATCTGCAACTACCCTATGAAAGAGCCAAGCCTCAATTAACCAGAATCCAATTAAATGGAGTCGTGAATTAACTGCATCCACTTTTTGCAAAGAGAGTACCCAGTGATAAGAAAAACATCACAGAAATTTAGTAGAGTATGGGTGTATGGAGGGGGTAATCTGTTTAGCTGTGTGACTTTGGACAACTTCTTTATATTCTCTGTCCCTCCATTTCTTCATCTATTTAGTGGTTAGCAGGACTAAATGAGATAACCGATGTAGGGTGCTTCACACAGCACCTGGAACTTAATAACAACTCAATAAATCTTAGAATATACTTATACTTTCTTAGTCCATAAGGTCACCCAAAACCATCTCCCAGAGGATGTTTTGGTGTGAGTCTCAACACATCTCTCATCTCTATCTCCATTTCCAAGAGTAGATAACGATCTCTGTTGGACTGAACAATGTTCCTGATGCCTAGCAAAGACTCTGTGACCAAAGAATCTGACATCACTTTCTGAGGCAGGAATGAAAGCTCAAACATTTCTAAATTTGGGGGAAGGTGTAAAGCCAAAACCCTACTCAGGTTCCATCTCCCTTCATATTTTTAATCTCACTGCCCCTTTTTCCCCCCAAATGAATTAATCTTTAGCCTGTGTGTAATGTGGACCACACATTTTTCACTGTCTGATTTAATACCTCCATCGAACAACCTAGTCTCTATAACAGTGGGTTTGTCTTAGGCTCAAAGCAGAAACAGATAGTCTATGAAGTTCTCTAAATACAGCATCATGCCCAATTAGGCACTTAATTTGGCACTATTTCCTAATGATGATAATTATCATTATTATCCTTACGACCATCCTGAGGCAAAATTGTTCAAAAGGCAAGTTGTTTTCCAGTCTCAAATACCCATTGGAAACTTTCTTTTCCTAGTGTCTTCCCTCCTTGTTCCCTCAGGTGGCCAGTGCCCAAAACCTTCTCTTACATCCATTCACACTGAGGTTAAAAGTGTATTTAAAGAGATAGATGGGATGTAGGTTCTTTGGCTGAGTTTGTAACATCACTGCAAGTGTTTCGGGAAATGTAGCAAGACCTCCAGGAACCCCTGATATCATACCACCTAGGCATGTGTTCCTCCAAAGTAAAAAGAACCATCCTCATAAACCCCATTCTTCCAGTGGTAAAACTAAAGCTTAAGGCTGCACAAGATTCTCAGAATTTCTCAACGAGTCACTACTTTTGAGAAGGTCTAGGAAAAAAACTCAACCAATATGTGGATGATGGCACCTGTTTTCCTGATATCATATAAAGAATACTAAATTATCCCAACAGTCATCAAGGGCAATTTCAAATAAGTTATGTAAGTGATATGTTAAATAATTCAGAATCATGAAAATCATAGTTCAGATTTTCCTATAAATTACCAAGCAAAGAAAATTTCCTGGTAAAATGATGCACCAGACAGCTATATTTTTATTTAAAAGACTGGAAGAGAATGGAAATCAGAAACTGTCTGAAGTTGAGACCACACCTTGTGGGGGACATACTAGGCTTGCTTGCTTTCCTTTTTCCTTCTGTAGTTACTTCTAACAGTGGGGAAAACAGTGCGAGGTAACAACAAAGAGAAGACTACTTCACAGTTTGCTTCATACCAGCTGTGCCCTGGACTCAGGTCTCCTTTCTCAAATTAATGGTCTGCCTATGTGCTTTCATTCTTTACAAATTCCCCAAATCCACTAAATGCAGTTGAAACTCTCTAGCTGAACTTCCATCAGCACTCTGTGGAAAGAAGATACCAAATTAAAGTAAAATTGTATATGTCTGGCTCCATGAAGGGTGAAACATTTGGATAATGTATTGGACATTTCAAACACCTTTCATTTTCTGCTGAAGCAGCTGACTTGCTGGAAACATGTTCTTTGAGAAGTAAAATTAAAGTGCTCTATTTCAAACCTTCAGAGGAGCAGTGAATTTGACAGAACATCAAGTAGAGGATGCCAATCAGTGTAGTTTTACCATGACTACCAGTGAATCTTCTTAAGAATTCATTGAGGTTCACACACTGAAGGAGAGAAGGGAGAAGAATGTCAGAGGATATGCTGACTTTCAGTGGTGAACACACGATACAATATATGTATGACATATTATTGAATTGTATACTTGAAACCTATATAATTTTATTAATGAATGTCACTCCAATAAATTTAATTTTAAAGAAGTTTTCAACAAAGGGTACTTTCAATACCAGAACTCAAAACATCTACCTATGGCTTATAGGTTAATTATAGCTTTCTTCACTTAATAGATTTGTTTATAAATATATTTTTTACATATTTTATACATACATATATGAGTGAAAATTTTATAAATACAATCCTAGTTACTATATTTAAGGCAAACTGTGGGTAGAAATCTTGTCAATACTTTCATAATGCAGATAGATACCCCCTCATTTTAACATTTTGTGGATTTAGGTTTTCTAAAAGAAGTCACCTGTAATTGACTGGGAAGTGAGCAAGATAAAAACTTAAAGCTAATATCTTATATATTATAGCCAGCTGAAGGCAAAGCACATCCAAAATGTTAACCCATGTTAAAGTGGAAAAAGAGGGTTTCATCAACATCTATTTTTCAGGAATTGATCAGCTTATAGAATGTGGCCCATCTATAAAGTCAACTTTAATTATCTAGATATTGTCTTATCTACTCTATGATTGGCTGTTAATTGGGTGATTCAACCAAAGTAGTCAATGTATTTGTATGGGGGAGATCTGTCACTACATCAACTTTACAAGCAATCAATAAGAAAAATCAACCAAATGACTTTTCTTGCAGTGTCTAATTCATCTCTCTTCAACTCTTCCTGAATAAACCCATACACAACAGTTATTTGAATTGTTTTTAGGTTTTATCCAGTTGTTTGGGCTTTAAGTAAACAAAAACTCCTTGTTCCTGGAATTTCTATTTTCAAAACCACAATTTGGCTTCCCTCTTCTTCAATATGAACTTTATGTTCTATGTACCCACTATATGTTCAGCACTGCATATTTTTTAAAAAAAAATTAAGTTTACAGGTAAAAATCAAGCTTATTCACATGAAACAATGGAAGGATAACTTCTAAGAATGTATATTCAAGTTTTAGATCTGGTAGTTCATACTGTGCTTATATGAGTTCAGATTATTAAACGACTTTCTGAGCTAGAGTTCTCAAGGTAGAGAACTCAATGAATTGGATCTTGAGGGATAGAGGACAGTATGTAAAGTGGTCTTTGGAATAATACTGACATGTGTTCAAGTTCCAATTCCACTCTTTCTTAGCTAGTTGATTTTGAGCAAGTTACTTTACTTTTTCAAACCTCAGTGTCCCCACCTGCTTTAAAATGAAGATAATATCTTCCTCATTGGGTTGTGAGAATTGATCAAAATAATAAAGATTAAATAACATAGAACGGTGACTGTCACATTCTACAGGGTGGCCACAAGTCCCTGTACATATCAGTTAGATGTTATCTATATGTTCCCATTCATCGCACAAATTTATTTTTTTTCTTTATTCTTCTTGAATATTCTTTCCTGTTAATAGTTAAAAATCATTTAAGCAGTACCTGAGAGCTATTTTGGGTCTTCAACAGTTTCAATACAGACTCTTTAGGCATGAGATCGTAAAAGAAAAAATTTTTTTCAAAAGATAAATCATTCAGATAACTTCTATTTATAGCATGTATAAGGGCTTTATGGCATTCCTTTAAGTAATCATTAATTGCAAGCCATTATTTTATTATCATTGGTGTTTTGTGGTTATTTGGAAGAGAAGGAAAAAAAGGAGAGAAAGAGGAGGTAGGCATGGAGGAGAAAAAGAGGAAAAGGAGGAAGTGAAGAAAGGTGAAGACTTACATATAAAAGAATAGGAAAAATAATCCAGGTAAAGAGTACAGCATAAACAAAGACATGAAGGCAGGAATGAGCAGATTGAGTATAAGGTGCCCAGTCTGATGGAATCTCAAATTGTATATTGGGCATAATGATGCACCTTTTGATGCACACAGAGAATAGTAATAGTTACTTGCTTACCAGGTAACTACTTCCCTTTCTTTTAAGGAGTCAAATTTTGAAATACCACATGGCTGCCCCTCTGTATTCCAACAGTTTATCTTCTTGGTCCTTGTGAGAAAAACAAGTGCCCATTGATCTTGGAAAACTCATATAAGACCTGACAGAATCGCCATCCTAGTCAGTGAACCGATTGCTTCCAAGTATTTCTCCTTAGACTAGAGGCCATTGGCTTCCCACTCACTACTCTAAATACTACCTGCAACTTCCATTCAATGGTAGGCTCGCCCAATCTTACTTGATATGTATTATAGCCAGATGAGGTCCCCAGCATCCTGGACAAACAGCAAGGTGCTAGAATGTTTATAAATTTCCAGCTAACCCATAATGTCCACCACCTCCAAGTCAGCCATAGCTGGCACAAGTCAAGTATATGAGTTTATCTCTCCATAATTCAGCATTTATTTTTAGTTTCAGAGATTTCTAAAATTTCTAACACAATCACCTTTGCATTTTGGCTCGCTTTCCATTCAAGTTTTGCCAAATAAAATAAATTACCCCAAAAGGTTTTCAACATATTTATTGCTGAGGGGGGAGAAGGAGAGAGAGAGAGAAAACGAGAGAGGAAGAAAGGAAGAACAAATTTTATATATGAATTAATCTGAGGTTTTCTCTTGGGGAGTCAAGCCAATAATCCAAAATTAATTAAACTATTTTCCTTAGCTTAAATTCTTATATAAGCACTAACTTTCAGCACCCTGACCAGCCTGCTCAGAGCAGTAGTGAACAGAGAGCCATTCCCAGAACATACAACTGATACCTGCCCACCTTAGTGCCCTCTCTGCTTGCAGCTCTTATTGAGCCACAGAGTTCTCAGAGGTGGACAGCCTGATTCTTCTGGTTGTAGCAAAACTTCAGATTCAAGGGGCAACAGAGCTGATACTTGGCAAATATGTTAAGAAATAGAATACACCTTTAGTATCCATATCACCTCCCTGTGCCCCTCAAATTGCCACCCCACTTCCTCCTGTGCAAGTACTCTCTCATATGATAAAACAGAAAGTATAGGGGCTCTGGAGTCAACAATACGTGTTTGTTACATCACTTACTATGTGACTTTGGTCATGTTGCTCATGTCTTTGAGCCTCAGTTTAGTAATCTGTAAAATGGAGATAATACTACCCACTTCATAGCATCACTATGTCAATTAGAAAAAAGTTCTTAAAATGATTAGCACAAGGTTGGGCACAGATTATTCAAACAATAAATGGTAGCCATGTAGCTATTACTACTGTTCAAAACCACTACCCTTCTAACAGTGAGGAGTCCCTCCATGGAAAAGGTTCATTCATTTATTCAATGGAATGCATTGAAAACCTACTCTGTGCCAAGCAAAATCCTAGACATTGCAAGTAAACCAATAAACAAAACAAGGTGCCTGACAGTGAGAAGCCTACATTCTAAACTGAGAATTATAACCCAATTTTATTATTAAGCATACGAGAAGCACAATTTAATCCCATGAAGGTGGAAAAGGGGAATTGGCAAGAATGAATCAGGATTATCTGGAGTTCAGAACAGAAAGGGTTAGCAGGAAGGCTATGACTCTTTAAGTGCCCAGGAGCCCTGAGGTGTGGCCTACACACACACACATTACCAGGTTTGGTGAAGCAAAACAAATTAGGACTCCGTTTGGTGATATAAATCCTGCAGTTTTAAGGCGAGTCTAGGCAGGCTGAACCTACAGGTTTAATATACAATAGTTCCAGTGAGTCTGCATAAAAGCAGGGTCTGACAACATATAAATAAACAATTGAAGTTCAATGATATAAGGCCTATAAACATATGCAAAATGGTATATAAGCACAGAATCAGGTAGTCAAAAAATACTATTGAACATTTATTACAGGTCAGCCATTATGCTGAGTGCTGAGTAAACCAAAGGAGAAAGATCTTTGCCTTCATAGAGCACACAGGACAGTGGAGTAGATAGATATTAATCACATGGATAAATAATTACAGACCAGGACAATTCTAATTGTCAAATCTCCCTCACTGCCACCCAAATTCATCTACTTTATATATTGTATCATATTTCCAGAAAATCTAAGTGGGTGATCATTTAGAGGGTTAATGTTCTTAGATAATATGTATATAATATATATACACATTTTAGGAGTGACCATCTGGAGACAGTATTTACTTTGAAAGGATGGCTCTGATGGCAGCATTCCAGGCAGTGTGGCTCACCAGTGAAAGTTATATTGTTTGGGCCTTCTTTTAGCATACCTCACAGCACAGTGAAACCATCTGTTCCTGCTCTAATGTTTCCGAAAGGGTTGACAATAGAAAGCTCTCAGTCATGCATGTCAAGTGGAAAGTATGAAAATATTTTTCCGCTCTATTCTCTTCAAAAAAAGATAGCCATTCTCTGGCATGGGGAGAATAACTTTATTTTACTGTTCATTCATATATTTAGGCATTTACATATTCAACAAATAATGAGTGCTTACAATATCCTAAGCACTGATAGGCATCAAAGGAAAATAAAGATATGGTCCCTGTCCTCATAGTCTATCAGGATGATAGACCACTAACCACACATAGTTACGAGAGAATATAATAAATCCTGGAATGTAATAATCACAAAGTGCTGAAACCACATATGGGTAAAACACTTGATTTGAGTCTGGGGGAAAGGAAGAGCCTGAGAAAGCTTCCCAGAGCTGGGAAACACTTGAAAAATTAGTCAGAGTGGGCTGGACAAAGAAGGAGAAATGGCATTTCAGGCAGAGAGCACAATATGGGCAAAGGTATGGCTATGAGAGACAAGATATCATGGGTATGAGTATGTATGGGTGGAAGGACCATCCTGGTACCCAGAACAGTCCCAATTTATTTCTGTTGTCCAAGCATAATTATTAATAGCAGCCCCTTTCATTCTCAAAGTTGTCCTGGTTTGAACAATATATTATACAATCATCCAGAATATATGAAGAACTGCAAATAGTTTGAGGCAGCATGATAAAGCTTACTCTGGAGTCAGATGGAGCCTGTAAGTCTGAATCAAGACAAGGGAAGAGAGTTACTGGATTACTTTGATATTTCATTTTCCATTTTTGAAATTCTAACCACAAAGTGTCAACTTTCCAATCCATGCCCAATACCTTTCTACCCATGTCTGAGCCATTATATTCTATTTATGCATTTGTAGGACCAGATGTGCCATTTACTAACTGTATAACCCAGGGCAAGTTGCTTACACACTCAGAATCAACTTCCAATTTATAACATGAGGATTTATTCAAATATTCAGCAAATATATATTGTTTACAATGTACCGTGTACTATGTTAGGATTATCTCTAGACATGGTTCCTGTCCTCATGGAGCTTGTAACCTAGTGGGGAAGACAGATATAAAACAAGCAATTATAAGAATATTGATTAAGTTTACAATTGTATGAGGGTATCACAAATCTGATATCACAACTCTAAAAATGACAGCACATGCATTCACAAACATACACATGTAGGAAAGGTACTGACCCATCTCAGTTATGAATATAGATCTAAAACTGCGAAATAAAATACTAATTAATCTAATATAGCAGTATATTAAAAGATTAAAATACCATGACACCAAGTTAGGATTAATTCTTCAAATCCCTTTAATATTAGCAATCTACAATGATAATATGTACCACATCAATAGAGCAACATAAAAGTATCTATATGACCATCCTAATGGATATCAAAAAGTATTTATTGAATTCCATGTTGTATCCCTCATAAAATCTCTTAGTAAACTTGAAATAGAAGAATAATCACTTCATATGATAAAAAATATTTTTATTTCAAACCAATAGTCAGCATCCCAATTAATAGTGAATTGAGAGCAGCGGTTCTATAATACCTAAATAGAAAGATTGTTTTGATAATTTTTATTAAAAATTACTGGGGTGACATTGATTTAAAAAATCAAATAAGTTTCAGATGTACAATTCAACAGTATGTCGCATATATGTTGCATTGTGTGTTTATCACCCAAAGTTAGACTTCCTTCCATTACCAAATATTTGACCTCTTTTACCTTTACCTGCCTCCTCTCTCCCCACCACCTTCTGGTAACTACTAATCTATTGTCCATGTCCACGAGTCTCTGTTTGTCTTCCATGTTTGTTTGTTACTTTCAGTTTTATATCCCACATACAAGTGAAGTCATATGGTTTTTAACTATATTTACAAATAACAGCTCTGATAAGGGCCTAATATCCAAAATATATAAAGAATTCATAGAACTCAACAATAAAAATAATCTGATTGTTTTGAGAATTATAGATATTGATAGAGCTAGTGCATTGAAGATGGTTTATAACTGGTAACCACCAGCAATATTTGGGATTATTATTACTGTCAAAGCTGCAACACAAGGTGAATGAATATTGGTGTGTGGCTGAGAATTAGAGGGGTAAAGACAGATCATGGAGAGCCTTGCATGCTATGCTAAAAATATGTCTTATTATGCTGTGTATAAAAGAGGAGTTAAAAGCAAAGCAACTGCATAAGCAAATCTATATTTAACAGACTGCTGTATAAAGATGAATTGAAGGAAGACAAGGGTAGAATCATGAAAACCAGTTAATCACACACAAAATAATGAACACAATGTAAAGAAAAAATGGTGGTTTGAAATGGTGTGGTGGTACTAGAGATGGAGATATAGATACATTCAGAATATATCTAGAAGGCAAAATATCCCTGTCAGTGGGCAGGGCATAGAGAAAGAAGAAAAAGGAGAGGATGTTTAGAGGTAGACAGATTATTCAGGGCCTGCAGGCCATGTTGGGATGATTTATATTTATTCTAACAGCAATAGGAGGTTATTAGAGAGATTTAAATAGGAATTTGATGCGGTAAGATTTGTGTTTTAGAAAGCTCTTTTGACTGCTGGGAAGAAAATGGTTTGAAGAGGAACAGAAGTAGAAAAAGAAGATCAGTTAGGAGGCTGTTACAATAGTCAAGGAAATGACTGAGACTCTGATTAGTGCATTTCTGGAGGTGAGTATTCATTTACCAAAATTAGAAATTCTGAAAAGAAAGTAGGTTTCAGAGGTAGGATTAGGAGTTTTGTTTGGAAGATGTTGCATTTGAGACATCCTAAGGAAGATGTCACATAGGTAGCTGTATTTATGGGTCAGTAGCTCAGCCCAAAAGCCTAGGCTAGAGATAGAGATAAGGGAGTCAAATTGCACTGGCTGCAGTAAAGAAGGTGACTTTGAAGGTGCGAAGACTGGGGCCAAAGAGATCAGTTTGCTTTTTGTTAGTAGAAAAATAAAAGTGTAACACACTAAATATAAATTAAAATATATTAAATTTTTATCTTCATTAATTTCCCTTAAAAAGATAGAGAATATATAAGAAAGTCCAACAAATGATCATCCATGGAAGTAAATTATACAGGATATTTTAAAAGGAGCACCCCATTGTAGCCCTCTACACACAGAATCTCTTCCCCAAGGTTCCCATGTCAAATTACAGTAGTCTTTTCTCATTAGAAGCAAAGGGTAAAATTGGGTTAATGATGCTCTTAGAAATTTCTGAAGGTGAGAGACAAAGATGCAACATGCTGTATTACAGAGCTGCGAATGTGATAATTGCCAAATTCTATCCCCTCCAGAGTAGCAGCCACCGCGCATTTCTAACTGACTAGACTGAGGCTTTGGCAAAAGCCATTCTCTCCTTCTCTCGATTCCCATTAGAATTAACAATCCAGTGTCCAGCCAAGTACTAGAATCACAATAAGCAGAGAAAATGTGTGCCCTGTGTGGCACTCATGGAAATCGTATAGGCTAGCACGTTTCTATTGACAATGAGAAATTGAATGAATAAGGGAGAGATAGGTCAAATGTTCAAGAACATGATCCTTATCTATTAAAACATATTAAGTAGCTTCAATTATTAAAGTTATTTGATAATAAAATAAATAGATGCATAGACCACTGAAAGAAAACAGACAGAATGAAAATACACCTAACCAAAGATAGAAGTAGTTTGAGATAAAAGCATCATTTCAAGTGGGTGAAAAAAGAGAGATTACACAATAAATGAGTTTGCATCAACTGGCTAATCATTTGAAATATAAGAAAGGCTATATCCCTACCTCATTCCTTAAATAAAAATAAAATCGATTAAATAGAAATATTTAAAATACTAAAAATAAGAAAGATCAGGTATTGTGGAAAAATAATTACACCTTTGAGATGCCTGTAAGACATCCATGTTGAACTGTTGTGGAGGAACTTAAGTTGATGTATCTCAGGAAACATATAAGAGCTGAAGATAGAGATTTCAAAATCACCTTAGTAACTTAAGCCATCAGGAGAGATGAGACTGAGAAATTATGTAGAGTGACAAGGGGGCCTAAACAGAACCCTGAAGAATATCTACATTTAAGAGGTGGAAGGAAGAGACAGCAACAAGGAGAAAGAGTTCCTAGGAGAAGGAGGTTAACAAAGAGAGGTTTCACCGAAGTTACAGGAAAAGAGGTTCAAGAAGGGGGCAGCCAACAATGTCAAATGTTTCTAGGAGGTCATGTATGGTAAAAACACAAAATATCCACTGGATATGGAATAAGGAGATTAGTAAAAGTAGATTTAGAGGAATGATGATAATAGGAGCTTATTTAAGAGTATTGAAGAGTTAAAGTATAGATACCGCAGATAACTCATTCAGAAAGTGTGGAATTAAGAGCAGACTGATACAGGACAATTGTAAGAAGTCATCATGGGTTGACTTGTGTCCCCCAACAAAATTTGTTGAAGTCCTAATTCTCAATACCTCAGAATATGACCTTGTTTGGAAATTTTCATTGCAGATGTAATTAGTTAAGATGAGGTTACACTGGAGTAGGATCAGCCCTTAATCCAACATATAAGAAGAACAAAATGCGACATAAAGACAGACACACATAGGGAGAATGTCATGAGGAAGCAGAGGGAAAGATCAGAGTGATGCGGCAAATGCAAGTTTGTTGGTTTAGAGAGAGAGACTGAAGATATTCTCATCAGATGCCTTCTATTATTTTTTTTTGAAATACAGAAGTTGGCATATTTTACTGAGTTGAGATAATATATATGAAAAGATTGGAGCGTGAAGGAGTAGAGAAGAGCACATAACTCATGTGGTGAACAAGAGAAAGAACTGAGCAAGGAAAAAGACTGGCAAGAATCATTGAAGGCCTATAGCGCTTACATTTACTGAACAAATATTTATGGACCTACTTTATGCAAAGCACCTGTTCTAGGAGCTAGTGTTTACTGCAGTAAATAAGACAAACAGGATCTCTACTCTCATGAAATTTGAATTTTCATGGGGAGAAACAAGAGACAAACAAAAAGGAAACTATATAATAAAATTATTTAGTAAATGAAAGATTTATTTAAGCCAAATATTAATGGACATATATCTTATTTGAATCTAGAAGCAGCATGGCCAATAACAGTAAATGATAAATCTGTCCTAGACAGGTCAGTTCTATACATTCGCCTGTATAGGACATAATTCTTACAAATTCCAGATGAACAAAGTAAACATAAGTTTTCTTATAGGTCACATGTGTCCCAAACAAAGATCATGATAATTTGAATCACATCACTCTGGCATCAGCTGACTGAGAAATGATTGTGCATCTAACTTAAAGTCAGCTATTGCTAACTGGCCATCAAGAGAGCTTGGAAGGAATGCAACTTCAGCTTTATCATCTACTTAGCTTCAAGTCCTATGTTTGAACCCCAAGGCAGGAGGATCTAGTTGTCCTGTGTTTTAAGTATCAAATATTAAGGAAAGCTTTAATATTCTCAGTTTATCTTAATAACTCTTAAAATCTCTAGGTATTAACTTTCCCTAAGGTCATCTTGAGCCTACTACATATAGTGAGATAAGCAAAGGTTTGAGAGTCTCATAGATTTAGAGTTAAATTCTAGTTTTGTGGATATCAAAAATATGGCAGAGTGAGTGATGTTCCCAGATCTCTCTCCTTGAAACAACAATAAGCTGAACATCTAAAACTCAACAAAAAACACCCAAATAGCACACCAGCACATCTGAGCATGAGATCTGTGCATAATAGCAAACATAGGACAGAATTCCAGGATTCAGGCAGTAGACTGGGAAAAACAAAGAAGCTGCCTCTCACAGCCAGAGTTCCCCACAGAAGTAAATAGAAGGGAAGGGTACCATGAGTTCCCTGAACAATCCTGCCTGAGATAGCTGTGAGCTCCAAGTGGCTGGCAACAGTGCCCAAGAATCAGGACAAAAAGCAGAGAAGTGGGGATGGCAGAGAAGCAGAGACAGCAAAAAAACATGAGTTGATTTTTACCAGCTGCGATTGCAAAACACAAGGCTGAGACATAGCCCTCATCCCCCAACCCAGAGGGCCCCTCCCACACAGCTTCCGTCTGAATATCTCAGAGCCTGAGGGGAATCTGAGTAAATGCTACCGAAATTGTTGCTAACACTGCCAGGGACTGAGAATGAGGGTAGCTAGCATGATTGAATAGCTATAAGAAAAAAAAGGCATTATTAAGACTTTATATAAAGCAGGAATCGAGAGGCTTATGCCACTTACTGAAACCAAAAGAAAAACACCTTCCTTACAACAGGCTAAAGAGAGACCTTTATATGATAAATCTTTCTGGAAAAAAAGTAGAACAAACTTCCATTAAAACCCAAGAAGAGACAAAGGCCATTAAACAACATGAACAGCCAAGGTGACAAGGCAGCTCAGAAAGACAGAGAAAAATCTCCAGAAAATAAGTTTAAAGATGTGTAAATACGTGACTTAAATGAAAGAGAATTCAGTATGGTACTTCTTAAAAAACTCAATGATATCCAAAATAATTCATATCAACAATTCTAGAAATCGAAAAAAATATCTAAATCAGAAGAATGAGGTTTTTTTTTAGCAAGGAGAGTGAAATTCTCAAAAAGAAACTAATAGAACTTCTGGAGATATAAAACACACTGAAAGAGATGAAAAATTAAATAGCAAACTTGGGAAATTGAGTCAAACAAATAGAGGGAAGGATCAGTGATATGGAAGACAGAAATCTAGAAATAAATCAGAAAGAAGAAGAGAGAAACTGAAGAATGAAAAATAATGAAAGAGAAATATAAGAAGTAGCTGATCGCATCAGGAAAGGAAATATAAGAATAATGGGCATTCTCAAAGGCAAAGAAAAGGAGCAGGGACTAGAAAACATTTTCAGACAAATAGTTGATGAGAATTTCCCAAATCTAAGGAAGAAGCTGGAGCTTGAAATCCAAGAAGTCAACAGAACGCCCAATTACATCAACCGAAAAAGGCCTTCACCAAGACACATTGTATTACAATTATCAAAAATCAATAACAAAGAAAGCATTTTCAGGGCAGCCAGGGAAAAGAAGATGGTAACCTATAAAGGAAAATCCACTAATTATCGTCAGACTTCTCAGCACAAACCTTACAAGCCAGAAAGGAGTGGAATCAAATATTCAAACTATTAAATGAAAGGAACTACCAACCAAGAATAATGGATCCAGCAAAACTCTCCTTTAGATATGAAGTAGAAATAAAGGCCTTTCCAGATTTACAAAAATTGAAGGAATTTTCCACTATCAGGCTTGCATTACAGGAAATACTGAAAGGGGTCAACTCATCTAAAACAAAATGACAAATA
>NW_011889116.1:4028773-4049413 GCF_000151845.1 Pteropus vampyrus
AGAAAAAGGGAGGATTTAAAGATTCAAATTTACAAAGGGAAATGGAGATAAGGCATATGCAGAAGAAAATGGACTACTAGTTATATATATATATAACTATGAGTAAGGCGACTAGCAGGCCCATAGAAGCAGAGGAGTGCAAACTTTATTAAGAACAGGGCATTATATGCTTAAACAATAACAACAGATTTGCTATAGCGAGATAGTAATGAACATTCAGCATACAAAGGGGAAAATTGAGACAACAATAACTGAAAAGGGGAGGATTCAAGATCCAAATTCCCAAAGGGGAATAAGGTACACATAGAAGAAAATGGACACATTTTCTTCTGTGTGCATGTGTCCATTTTCTTCTGTGTGAGCCTTATTCCCCTTTGCATATTGTGTGTGTGTGTGTGTATTCTTTACATATTTTAATGGCAACCACACATCAAAGATTCAGAATTGAAGTAAATAAAATAAAACAAGAATGACCAGAGGGAAAATCCACAAAACCCAAACAAAGTAACAACAACAACAACAATAACAAAAGAGACACACAAAGACAATGAAGCAATGGAAACACCGAGCTACCAGAAGATAAAAGATAATATGACTTTATGAAAACCTCATATTTCAATCATCACCTTAAATGTAAATGGACTGAACTCACCAATAAAAAGGCATGGAATTGCAGATTGGATCATAAAACAAAACCCAACCATATGCTGCCTCCAGGAGACACATCTCAGTTCCAAAGACAAATATACACTCAAAGTGAAAGAGTGGAAAATAACACTTCAAGCAAGTAGCATTCAAAGAAAAATGGGAGTAGCGTACTAATATCAGACAAAATAGACTTCAAAATAAAAAAAAGTAAAGAAAGATACTGAGGGAAACCTCTTTATGATAAAGGGAAATATGCACCAAGAAGACATAACACTTAATAATGTCTATGCTCGTAATCAGAGAATCATGAACTATTCTAAAGCAATTACTAACAGAACTAAAGAGAGAAAAAGACCAAAACACTATAGTAGTAGGGGACCTAAATACCCCACTGTTGGATATGGACAGATTATCCAAACAAAAAATGAATATGAAAAACTCATCCTTAAATGATACATTAGACTAACTGGACATAATTGACATTTACAGAGCTTTTCATACCAAAACAATTGCTTATACGTTCTTCTCTATTTTTTATGGAACATTCTCAAGGATTGACCACATACAGGGACACAGAGAAAGCATCAACAAATATACAAGGGTTGAAATCATAGCAACCATATTCTCCAATCATAATGCTTTAAAGCTAGAGGTCAACTGAAAAAAGAAAGTAGGAAGAACCACAAGTACATGGAGATTAAACAACTTGCTACTGAAGAATGATTTAGTCAGAGAGGAAATGAAGACAGAGATAAAGAGATACATAGAAACGAATGCTAATGATAGTACAAAATATCAAACCTTTGGGACATGGCAAAGGAGGTAACAAGAGGAAAGCTCATATTATTACACGCCAATCTCAAAAAACAAGAACTAACCCAAAACAACCTAACACTTCATCTTAAAAATCTAGAAAAGAAGAACAAGTGAACCTAAGGCCAACAAAAAGAAAGAAATAATCAAAATTAGAGCAGAATAAAAGGCAATTGAAAAGAAAACAAAAAATAGAAAAAAAAATAAGTACAATAAAGAGATAGTTCTTTGAGGTTAATAAAAATGACACACCCCTGCCTAGATTCACTACAGAAAAAAGAAAAAGGACACCAATAAACAAAATCAAGGACAAAGGGGAGAAATGATGACAGACATCACAGAAATATGATGGATCACACAGGAATACTATGAAAAAGTAGGTAACACCAAATTTAATCACCTAGAAGAAATGGACAAGTACTTAGAAAGATACAACCTTCGTAGACTGATTCAAGAAGAACTGGAAAATCTAAATAGACTGATCAACAGTTTGGAAATTGAAACAGTCATCAAAAAGCTACCACAAAGTAAAAGTCCAGGACCAGATGGTTTCACCAGTGAATTCTACCAAACATTCAAAGATTTAATACCTATTCTCCTCAAACTCTTCCAAAAAAACAAAACAGAAGCAATATTCCACAACTCATTTTATGAGGCCAATATTACCCTGATACCAAAACTTGGAAAAGATAACACAAAAAAGGAAAAGCACAAAGCAATGTATCTCATGAACACAGATGCAAAAATCCTAGATAAGATACTAGCGAACCAAATAGAGCAACATATTAAAAAGATTATACACCGCGATCAAGTGCACTTCATCCCAGGGGCACAGGAATGGTACGACACGTGCAAATAGATTAATGTGATATACCACATAAACAAATTAAAAAATAAGAACCATATGATCATATTAATAGATGCAGAAAAAGCCTTCACAAGATACATCATTGATTTATGATCAAAACACTTAACAAAATCAGTATGGAAGTAAAGGACTCTAACATCTTAAAGGCCATATACGACAAACTCTCAGCCAACATTATCCTTAATGGTGAAAAACTAAAAGCCTTCTCTCTAAGGTCAGGAACATGATAAAGATGTACAGTATCTCTACTGTTATTCAATATAACATTGGAATTTCTAGAAAGTGCAATTTATCAAGAGAAAGATATTAAAGGCATCCAAATAGGAAACAAGTCAAACTGTCACTATTTGCGGATGACAGTATTCTCTATATAGAAAACCCTGAAGACTCCACAAGAACACTACTAGAAACAATAAGCAAATACAATAAAGTTTCTGGATACAAAATCAATGTTCGAAAATCCATAGCATTCCTATACACTAATAATGAAGTGTCAGAAAAAGAAGTGGAAAAAATAATTCCTTTAGCATTTACAACAAAAAGAATAAAATACCTAGGAATAAATTTAACAAAACATGTGAAGGACCTATATAATGAAAACTATATGATCCTGTTAAAAGAAATCAGAGAAGATACAAAGAAATGGAAAGATATTCTGTGTTCTTGGATTGAAAGAATCAACATAGTTAAAATGACCTTATTATCTAAAGCACCATACAGATTTAATGCAATCCCCATCAAAATTCTATCGGCATTTTTTTAAAGAAATAGAACAAAAAATCATCCGATTCATATGGAAGCATGAAAGATCCCGAATCACCAAAGCATTCCGAGAAAAAAGAACAAAGCTGAAGGCATTATTCTGCCTGACTTCAAATTACACTACAAAGTGACAATAATCCAAACAGCATGGTATTGGCAGAAAAACAGACACAGAGAACAGTGGAACGGAATCAAGAGTTCAGATGTTTACATGGGCAAATTTTTTTTTACAGAAGAGTCAAAAAGATACAGTGGAGAAAGGAAAGCCTCTTCAACAAATGGTGCTGGGAAAACTGGACAGCCACTTGCAAAAGAACGAAACTATACTGTTGCCCTTCACCACACACCAAAATAAACTCAAAATGGATTAAGGACCTGATTATAAGACCTGAAACAATAAAATGCATAGAAGAAAATATAGGAACTAAACTGAAGGACCTTGTACTTAAAGAGGATTTTATGAGTTTGACCTCAAAGGCAAGGGAAGTAAAAGCAAATAAATGAATGAGACCACATCAAACTAAAAAGCTTCTGCACAGCAAAAGAAACCATCCACAAGATAAAGAGACAACCATCCGAATGGCAAGATATATTTGCGATCAACGCCTCGAATAAGGGCATAATATCTAAAATATACAGAGAACTCATACAACTCAATAACAACAAAAACCAAACAATCCAATTAAAAAATGGACAAAGGACCTGAACAGACACTTCTCCCAAGAAGACATACAAATTGCCAACACATATTTGAAAAGATGCTCAACATCACTAGCTATTAGGGAAATGCAAATCAAAACCATAATTTGATACCATCTCACATTTGTAAGAATGCCTATTATCAACAAGACAAGTAACAAGTGTTGGAGAGGTTGTGAGGGATAAGGAACCCTTAAACACTTCTAATGGGACTGCAAATTGCTACAGTCACTATGGAAAACAGTATGGAGGTTCCTCAAAAAACTAAGAATTGATCTAAGATATGATACAGCAATCCCTCTACTAGATATTTACTCTAAAGACTTGAAAACCCCTATCCGAAAAGATATATGCACACTGATATTCATAGCGGCATTATGCACAGTGGACAGGACATGGAAGCAACTGAAGTGTCCTACAACTGATGATTGGTTATAGAAGCTGTGGTACATATATACAATGGAATATTACCTAGCTTTAGAAGAGATGAAATACTGCCATTTGCCACCATGTGTGTGGACCTTGAGATAATCATGCTAAGCAAAATAAGTCAGATAGAAAAAGTTGAAAATCACATGATATCACTTATATGTGGGATATAAACCTAAAAGCAACAAATGAACAGGACAAACAAACAGAGCCTCATGGACATGGATTATAGACTAGTGGTTACCAAAGGGTAGGGATTTGGGGGAGCGGGGAGTTAGATGGGGTAAAGGAACTCAAATGTGTGGTGAAAAAAAAATCTAACTATGAGATTTGAACACACAATGTAAATATATATATATATGCCTTACTGTTAAAGTGTACTGCTGAAACTTATTGGATTTCATTAACCAATGTCACCATAAAAACTAAGTTAATTTAAAAAAACTATCATATGATCCAGCAATTCCACTTCTGGGAATTTATCAAATATTTTTATTTAATGAGATATATTTCATCACTTAGCATATGGTCTATCTTGATAAATATTCTGTTTGAAGTTAAAAAGATGTGTTTTTATGTTACTGAGCATAGTATTTTATGAATGTCATGTAGGTCCAACGTCCCATAATAAAAATTAATAAAAAATAATAAAATAATAAATTCTAGTTTTGCAATTTATTAGTCATGCGGCCTTAAGCCCATTAGTAGGCTTCTATTTGAGCCTTATATTGCCTTTATAAAGTGTGAAATTGCCATAGTAGTTTGTGAACATTAAATGAGACCATATGTCAAAGAGTTATTAGGATCCTTTCTTTCCCTCTTTACAATTGAAATGTCTCTGGAGGTAATGGAAGTCTTAAGTACACTGCCCATTCTGGAGAATATCACTGCCTTGATTAGTCCTGAAAAGACCACCTTCAATTCTAATCTAACCTTAGCCTTCTAGGACTTGGCAACCAAACTACTTGGTAATTTTATAATCTTAGAACCCAGGTTATTCTAAAGCCTTCATCTTAGTAGTTAGAATTTTAAAATACATGTAATTCTAATTTTGAAATACATGTAAATTCAGTTAAAATTTGAAAAATGGCTTCTAAGGACATAATAAAACCTCAGTTACTTAAACAAAACTACATAATTGTCAACCTGTAATGAGATTTCAGATCCTTGGTGGGAACCCTTCTTTTCTTTTGTGGGGCATTTACATTTGGAATATTTGCTGCTTTACCATAGGGAAAAACGAGTTAAAAATAAAAGGTCATTTTATAAGCTACATTTTAATGCTCTGAAAATTGGAACTTATAAAATAACTTATAGTGGAGATATTGAGAAGCTAGGGAAAACCTAACTCTCTCCAGGAGTTCAAAAAAAGAAAGTCTTTCTCCTTTCTCAAATGATCTGCTAAATAATAAGTCCTACTGTATAACATCCAGAGACACAATACAGTTAAAGGAGTCCAATACCTGCATTGAACTGATAGCACACATCTCTATAACTTAAGGAAAAAAGTAAAAAGTATGGTTGTGGAGCCATATTTCTGCCATCTCTTCTGGGGAAGATAACTTTTTACACAAACTCTTTTTTCATTTCTACCACATTGTCTTCCTTTTCCAAAAAGGATATAAAATGATTTCACTGGCACCTCTCAAAATGAGCACTGAGAAAATCTTCCTTCACACAAAAGCCTACCCACCTCCTGAAAGACTCTAAAATTAAAAAGGCATTCTCTTTCACAAAAAAAGAAGCAACTCTGCTAACCTACTTTGCACAATTCTTCAAGGCAGGCATAACTACATTTCCTCAGCTTCCCTGAGCTATGACATTCTCATTAGAGGCTACCAAACCTCTAATTGGTCCCTCAGAAAGACCATTTTCTCACCATTAATGTTAAGTCTTAGAATAATTTCAACCTTTCAGGAGTTCCTTATCACAAGGAGTAGATCCTGTTCCCTCAACTTGTTTCCATGCATAATGCCATCTATTTCTTGGGAAATTGAGAATTATCTTTTCCTTTTTCAAGTGGGTCATTTTTAATTTCTCTAGGCTACATTTATGTTACATTCAAGAATTTGACTGGAGAGGCAGCACTGTGCAGAGGGAATAGGGCTGACCAAAGTGTTACAAGCTGGAGTTCTAGTCCTGAGGCCTCTGTTTACTAACAACATAGCCAGGGAGAGTAGTTTAATATACCTGAGTTTCCTTCACTATAAATAAAGACAATGAAAATACAAACACAGGATTCAGTCTACCTCACAAGGTGATTATGAGGATCAAATGAGATCATGTAACAACAACAACAACAATAATAATAATAATTAATAATAATAATAATATTGGCAGTGTTTACAGTTTACAGAAAGTTCTTTCATATGTATTAGTTCACTTTGAAAATTATAATTGGATATGTTAGGCATTGTGGCAATAACATGTATGAAATTGCTCTCAAATCAGGCAGGCCAAAAATGTATAGCAAGCCTTTTTCAATGTTTACAGCATTTCTTTTGTTCCAATTTATATATAACTCCATTTGTTGTACAGGCATTTCTTCGAGTGTCATTTTTTTCTTCTAATATATTTCAGGGAGGTAAAAACATACCTTTTATTAGAAAAAGCTACATTAAAATATACCATTTAAAATAGTTCAAATTCTAACTTCTTGTTTTCCTTACTTATTGTTCGATATTTTTAAATTGTTTATAAGCAAGTTTATATGACTTATAAAAGAGACTGCCACAAAAAATATAAATGTAAATCCACCTCATTGTTTCTTAAGTAAAAACAATATTCATAGTGAAAATAACATTTTTAATTAAGTTTATTGGGGTAACATTACTTAATACAATTATGTAATTTTCAGGTGTACATTATAAATTGACATATGTATATGCTATTGTGTGTTTACCACCCAAAGTCCAGATTCCTAGAGCTACCATATATTTGATCTCCTTTAGCCACTTCACCCTCCCCTATCCCCCTATATTTGACACCCCTTAACCATCTACCTACCTCCTTCTCCCTCACCCGAACCCTCTGTTAACCACTAGTACGTCATCCATGTCCATGAGTCTCTATTTCTTTGTCCTGTTCATTTGTTGCTTTTAGGTTTATATTCTACATATAAATAATATCATGTGATTTTCAACTTTTTCTGTTTGGCTTATTTCGCTCAGCATGATTATGTCGAGGTCCATCCATGTTGTCGCAAATGGCAGCATTTCGTCTCTTCTTATGGCTAAGTAATATTCCATTGTTTATATGTATCACGGCATCCTTAGGCAATCATCTACTGTAGGACACTTAGGTTGCTTCCATGTCCTGGTCACTGTGAATAATGCTGCTATGAATATCGGTGTGCAAATATCTTTTCGGATATGGGTTTTCAAGTCTTTGGGGTAAATACCCAGTAGAGGTATCGATGGATCATATGGCAGATTAATTCTTAGTTTTCTGAGGAACCTCCATAATGTTTTCCATAGTGGCTATACCAATTTGCAGTCCACTAGAAGTGTATGAGGGTTCCTTGTTCTCCGCCTCCTCTCCAACAATTGTTATTTCTTGTCATTTTGATTATAACTATTCTAACAGTTGTGAGATGGTATCTAATTTTGGTTTTGATTTGCATTTCCCTAATAGCAAACAATGTTGAGTATCTCTTCAAATACTTGTTGGCCGTTTGTATGTTCTATAGGGAGAAGTGTCTGTTCAGGTCCTCTGCCCATTTTTTGATTGGATCATTTGTTTTTTTGTTGTTATTGAGTCATGTGAGTTCTTTGTATATTTGGATATTGGGCCCTTATCGGAGGCATTGCTTGCAAATATATTTTTCCATTCATATGGCTGTGTCTTTACCTTGTTGACGATTTCTTTTGTTGAGCAGTTTGATTTAGTTTGATTTAGTCCCATTCATTTCTTTTAGCTTTTACTTCCCTTCCTTTGAGGTCAAACTCATAAAATCCTCTTTAAGTCTAAGGTCCTTGAGTTTAGTTCCTATGCTTGCTTCTATGCATTTTATTGCTTCAGGTCTTATATTCAGGTCCTTAATCCATTTTGAGTTAATTTTAGTGTGTGGTGGTAGACAACAGTCTAATTTTATTCTTTGGCAGGTGGCTTTCCAGTTTTCCCAACACCATTTACTGAAGAGGCTTTCCTTTCTCCACCGTATATTCTTGGCTCTTTTGTGGAAAATTATCTGCCCATATAAATGTGGGTTTAATTCTGGACTCTCAATTCTGTTCCACTGGTTCGTGTGTCTGTTTTGCTGCCAAAACCATGCCGTTTGGAATATTGTCGCTTTGTAGTATAATTTGAAGTCAGGCAGAGTGATACCTCCAGCCTCGTTCTTTTTTCTCAGAATGGCTTTGGCAGTTCGGGGTCTTTTGTGCTTCCATACATATCTGATGATTTTTTTTGTTCTATTTCTTTAAAAAAGCCGATGGAATTTTGGTGGAGATTGCATTTAATCCGTATAATGCTTTAGGTAATATGGTCATTTTAACTATGTTGATTCTTCCAATCCAAGAACACGAAGTATCTTTCCATTTCTTTATATCTTATTCAATTTCTTTTAATAGAGTCTTGTAGTTTTCATTTTATAGGTCCTTCGCATGTTTCGTTAAATTTATTCCTAGGCATTTTATTCTTTTTGTTGCAATTGCAAAAGGAATTATTTTTTCTACTTCTTTTTCTGATGCCTCATTATTAGTGTATAGGAATGCTATGGATTTTTAAACTTTGATTTTGTATCCAGAGACTTTACTGTATTTGCTTATTGTTTCTAGTAGTGTTCTTGTGGAGTCTTCAGGATTTTCTATATAGAGAATACTGTCATCTGCAAATAGTGAAAGTTTGACTTCTTTGTTTCCTATTTGGATGCCTTTTATATCTTTCTCTTGCCTAATTGCACTTGCTAGGGTCTCTAATATTATACTGAATAACAGTGGTGATAGTGGATAGACTTGCCTTGTTCCTGATCTTAGAGGGTTTTTAGTTTTTCACCATTCAGTATAATGTTGGCTGATGGCCTTTATTATGTTAAGGTACTTTCCTTCTATACCGATTGTTAAGTGTTTTGATCATAAATGAGTGCTGTATCTTGTTGAAGGCTTTTTCTGCATCTATTGATATGATCATATGATTCTTATTTTTTAATTTATGTGATGTATCGCATTAATCTATTTGCATATGTTGAACAGTCACTGTGCCTCTGGGATGAGCCCATTTGATCGTGGTGTATAATCTTTTTAATACGTTGCTGTATTTGGTTCATTAGTATCTTATTTAGGATTTTTGCATCTGTGTTCGTGAGAGATACTGGTCCGTAGTTTTCTTATTTTTTGTTATCCTTACCAGGTTTTGGTATCAAAGTCATATTGGCCTCATAAAATAAGTTGGGAAGTATTTCCTCCTCTTCTATTTTTTGTAAGAGTTTGAGAAGAATAGGTATTAAATCTTTGAATGTTTGGTAGAATTTACTGATGAAGCCATTTGGTTTGGACTTTTACTTTTTGGTAAGTTCTTGATGATTGTTTCAATTTCTGCAATGCTGATCCATCTATTTAGATTTTCCAGTTCTTCTTGAATCTGTCTAGGAAGATTGTATTTTTCTAAGTACTAGTCCATTTCTTCTAGATTATTAAATTAGGTGTTATATACTTTTTCATAGTATTCTTGCATGATATTTTATATTTCTGCAATGTCAGTCATAATTTCTCCTCTTTCATCCCTGACTGTTTTTATTTGTGTCCTTTCTTTTTTTTCTTTAATCAGTCTAACCAGGGGTTTTTCAATTTTATTAACCTTCTCAAAGAAACATCACCTTGTTGTATTTATTTTTTCTATTGTTTTTTGTTTGTTCGTTTTCAGTTTCATTTCTACTCTAATTTCGATGATTTCTTTCCTTCTGCTAAATTTAAGCCTCATTTGTTCTTCCTTTTCTAAGTTAGGTTTTTATTGGGGCTCATTCTTGTTTTTGGAGATAGACCTGTAATACTATGAACTTACCTCTTGTGACCACTTTTGCCGTGTCCCAAAAGTTTTGATATGTCATCCTATCATTATCATTCGTTTCTATGTATCTCTTGATCTCTCTTTTCATTTCTTCTTTGACCCAGTTAATCTTCAGTAGCATGTTGTTTAATCTCCATGTATTTGTGGTTCTTCCTGATTTCTTTTTGCAGTTGATTTCTAGTTTCAAAGCATTATGGTCAGAGAATATGGTTGGTATGATTTCAACCCTCTTATATTGTTGAGGTTATCTCTCTATCTCAGTATGCGTTCGATTCTTGAGAATGTTCCATGTGCACTAGAGAAGAATGTATAAGCAACTGTTTTGGAATGGAAGACTCTGTAAATGTCAATTATGTCTAGTTAGTCTAATGTGTCATTTAAGAATGTTGTTTCCTTATTGATTTTCTGTTTTGATGACCTGCCCATATCTGATAGTAGGGTATTTAAGTCCCCTACTACGATAGTGTTTTGGTCTGTTTTTCCCTTTTGTTCTGTTAGTAATTGCTTTACATATTTCGGGGCTCCCTCACTGGGAGCATAGATATTAATAAGTGTTATGTCTTCTTGCTGCATGTTTCCCTTTATCATTATGAAGTGTCCTTCCATATCTTTCTTTACCATTATTTTTTTTTTATTTTGAAGTTTATTTCGACCGATATTAGTACCGCTACTCCACTTTTCTCTGAATGCCATGTGCTTGAAATGTTATTTTTTGCCCTTTCACTCTGAGTCTATATTTTTCTTTGGAATTGAGATGTGTCTCCTGAAGGCAGAATATGATTGGGTTTTGTTTCTTGATCCACTCTGCAAATCTGTGCCTTTTTATTGGTGATTTCAATCCGTTTACTTTTAGGGTGATTAATGAAAAATGAGGACTCTTATAGCCATTTTATCTTTTGCTTTCTGGTAGCTCGTTGCTTCCTTGTCCTTGTGTTTTTGTTTCCTTTATTTTGGTTGGCTTTTGTGGGTTTTCTTTCTGGTACTTCTTGTTTTATGTTATATATTTCGGTTCTGAATCTTTGGTGTGTTGTTACCATTACGAATATGTAAAGGATAGTTATATATATACAGTCGTCTATTTTCTTCTGTGCGTGCCTTATCCCCATTCCCTTTTGCGAATTTGGATTTTTGAATCCTCCCTTTTTCAGTCAATGTTATCTCAATTTGTCCCTATGTATGCTGAATGTTTATTACTATCTTGCTATAGCAATTCTCTTCTTAGTATTTAGGCTTATAATGCCCTGTTCTTAGTAAGGGTTGCATTCCTCTGCTTCTATTTGCCTGAAAATCACTTTACTCCTAATTATTTATTTATTTATTTTTGTAATTTTATTTTAGGTGAGCTGACCACTTTCAGTATTTCCTGTAGTGCAGGCTTCGTAGTGGAGAATTCCCTCAATTTTTGTATGTCTGGAAAGGTTTTTATTTCTCCTTCATATCTAAAGGAGAGCTTCGCTGGATACATTATTCTAGGCTGGTAGTTCTTTTCACTTAATAGTTTAAATATTTGATTCCATTCCTTTCTTGCTTTTAAGGTTTGTGCTGAGAAGTCCAAGGATAATCTAATGGGTTTTCCTTTATAAGTTACCATTTTCTTCTCCCTGGTTTCCCTAAAAATTCTTTGTTGTTGATTTTTGATATTTTTAATACAATGTGTCTTGGTTTAGGCCTTTTTGGGTATCTTGAAATTCAAGATCCAGCTCATTCCTTGGATTGGGAAATTCTCATCAACTATTTGTTTGAAAATGCTCTCTAGTTCCTGTTCCTTTTCTTTGCCTTCAATAATGCCCTTTATTTTTATGTTTCCTCTCCTTATGGTTTCAGCTACTTCCTGTATTTCTCTTTCATTATTTTTCATTCTTCAGTTTCTGTCTCCTCATTCTGATTTATTTCTAGATTTCTGTCTTCGATATCACTGATCCTTTCCTGTATTTGGCTGACTCTATTTCCCAAGCTTGTTATTTCCTTTTTCAATTCTTGCAGTGCATTTTTTTTTATCTCTAGAAGATCTATTCTGTTCTTTTTGAAGGTTTTGATCTCCTTGCTCTGCTCATCTAGGTGTTTTTTCAATTCTTGAAATTGTTGATATGACTCATTTCAGATCTCACTGAGTTTTTTCAGAAGTACCATCCTGAATCCTCTGTCATTTAAGTTGCATATGTCTATGTCTGTAAGATTATTTTCTAGAAACTTTTCTCTTTCTTTCTTTGATGCCTTGTCATCTTGGTTGTTCATGGTATTTAATGGACTCTTTCTCCTCCTGGACATTAACAGAAATGTTTTCTGCTCTTTTCCCAGAAGGAAGATTTATTATATAAAAGTCTCTCTTTAGCGTGCTGCAAAGAAGGCACTTTTCTTTTGGTTTCCAGTAGGAGGCATGTAAGTCTCTTGAATCTCTGCTTTATATAAAGGTTTAAAATTGCCTTTTTATTTTCTGATAGATATTTAATCATGCTCACTACCCTCAATTTCAGTCTCTGTCAGAGTTAGCAGCTGTTTCAGTAGTGTTTGCTCAGATTCCCCTGGAGCACCGCGGCCATCAGTCTAGCAGGGAATAGGGGAAGGGGTCCTCTGCATTGGAGTTTCGAGACTGTGGCTCCGCCTCTGTTTGCAACCGCGGCCAGTAAAATCAACTGTCGTTTTTCTGCCATCCCACTTCTTTGCCTTCTGCCCTGATGACTGGGCACTGCCCCAGGCCTCGAAGTGCTCACAACTATCCCAGGCAGGGCTGTTCAGGGTACTCGCCACACCTTCTCCCCTTTCCCTCCTCCTACAGGTAGCTCTAGTGGCTATGAGAGGCAGCTTGTTTATTTCTCCCAATCCATCACCCAACACCCAAGGTTCTGAACTCTGGTAGCTCTTATGCACAGATCCTCCACTCAGACATGCTGGTTTGCAGTTTAGGTGTTTTTTGTTGAGTTTTAGATGTTCAGCTTATTGTTGTTTCAAAGGGAGGGATCTAGGGACATCTCTCACTCTACCATGTTTCCCAAAATAATATTTTTTGCTATATATATATATTAGACAATAGTTGTTCATATTTATACTGTGCAATTCAGTGGTTTTTTAAAGTTATAGTTATTATACAATAATATATTAGTTTCACTTGTACAATATAGTGATTAGAAATCTAATTCACCAAGTGATTGCCATAATATATCTCATATCCCTCTGCCCTTTTACATATTTATTATAATATTATTTACTATATTCCTTATGCTATACTTTGTATCTCCATGACTACTTTGTGATTATTTGTACTTCTTAATCCCTTTGCCCTTTTTCATCGACCCTCCAAACCCCGCCCCCACCTAGTAACATTCAAAATATTCTCTATATCTATGAGTTTGTTTCCATTTTTGTTGTTGTTGTTTATTTTGTTCTTCAGATTCTATATGTACATGAAATCATATGGCATTTGTTTTTCTCTAGCTGACTTACTTCTTTAGCACAATATCCTCTAGGTTCATCATGCAATATCTTTTTCCAACCCCTTACTTTTAGTCTGTGTGTAACTTTTAATCAGAAGTGAGTCTCTTGTAGGCAGCATATGTAAGGGTCTTGTTTTCTTATACTTTCAGCCACTCTTCTATTGATTGGAGCACTTAATTCTTTTCTGCTTGAGGTACTTGATAATAGATATGTGATTATTGCCATTCTTTATTCATACTTTTGCTACATATTTTTTCTTCTTCTTAAAGAAATTCCTCCAACATTTCTTGTAATGCTGACTAGGTGGTGATGAACTCCTTTAGCTTTTTCTTGTCTAGGAAGGTCTTTATCTGTCCTTCGACTCTAAATGATAGCTTTGTTGGATAAAGTATTCTTGGTCGAAGATCTTGGGTTTTCATCATTTTGGATATTTTATCCCAAGCCCTTCTGTCCTGCAAAAGTTTCTTTTGAGAAATCAGCTGCCAGCCTTATGGGTGCTCCCTTGTAGGTAACTAACTGCTTTTCTATTGCTGCTTTTAAGAGTCTCTCTTTGTATTTAACCTTTGGTATTTTAATGATGATGTGTCTTGGTGTGGGCTTCTTTGGGTTCATTTTTTCTGGGACTCTCTGAGCTTCCTGGGTTTTATGTCTATTTCCTTCACCAGGTTAGGGAGGTTTTCTGTCATTATTTCTTCAAATATGTTTTCAACTTCTTGTTCTTCTCCTTCTGGTACCTCTGTAATATGAATGTCGTTACACTTGATGTTGTACCATAGGCTCCTTAAATTATCTTCATATTTCTGGATTTCTTTTTTTTTTTTTTTTTGATGTTGTTCTGATTGGGTGTCCTCCACTACCCCATTTTCTATATCAGTGATTCAAACCTCTGCTTCATCCACTATGTTGATTTCCTTTAATATACTCTTCATCTCAGATATTGTATTCTTCATTTCTGACTGGTTCTCTTTTATAATTTCCATTTCCATTTTTATATTTTGTATCTCTTTGTTAAAGTCCTCACTGAGTTCATCTACTTTTCCCCTAAGTTCATCAAGCATCCTTATAACCAGGGTTTTGAACTTTGCATCTGGTCGATTGACTTTTCCTGGAGCTCTGTTCTTTCATATGGGACATGCTTCTTTGTCTCCCCATTTTGGCTGCCTTTCTGTGTCTGTTTCAATGTACTAAGCAAAGCTCCTAAGTCTCCCAGTCTTATTAGCATATCTTTATGTAGTAGATGTCCAGAGGCACAGTCCTAAGAGGGGTTCAACTGCAGGCCAAGTTTAGTTCCAGCCTGTGCCCCTCCAGGACTACCTGTTAAGATTCAGCAAGCAATACACAGATGCTGTGCTTATAGTTGTCTCAAGAGGCCATGCCAGAAACTGAGGCTGGGTGCCACCAGTGTGGGGCTTGGAGTTTCTCAGCAAGGGGCACAGGGCAGCCAAGGACACCATTGGATGTGGCTTGGATAGCACTACAAGTTGGGAGGGGTGGAGTTTCAGGTAATCTTCTGGGCAGAGCAACCTCTGTTATCCAATGTGATGATGTAACAGCTATGGCGGTGCTTGCATTTGCATGCTAGGAGGGAGAGAGCTCAATAAAGGAACAAAGGATGCCACCAGTACTTCTGCCTAGGAGAAAGTCTCATCTCTGTCCCTTGCCCCAAAGCCCAACAACTCAGCATCTCCCCTGTATGTCCCTGGCACCCCCTACCTCCTAACCTGGAGCAGCCAACATAGCACTGGAGCTCAGAGTGAGCGAGTCTATTACCGTGAAAATTCAGTCACTATCACAGCTCCTTAAAGAGGAATGTCTGCACCTGCTGGCTGCAGTTGTCACAGCCTCTGACTCACTCAGCCATGTGGGACCAGGCAGCCTCGCATCTCTGCCCCCTCCTACTGTTACAGGATAATTTCTTATTTCTCTCCCTATTGTAGTGCCTCTGTTCATCCAGACCCCAGTCAATTCTGTTTGCTGTTTGCTCTGTGGTTTTATTACATCTCTGGTATGGTAGCAAGAGGAGATATGCAAAGCTTCTACATTCTATGCCAACTTTCCTCTCCATAATAATAGTTTTATATTAATAAACACATTTGAAAAATGTGGTAGTCATTAGTGTTGCTTACCAAATATTTACATTTCTCATCCTTCCCAGCACATAGTGAGATTTTTTTCCCTACACACACATACACACACACACACACACACACACACACACGCACACACACATTGTCGTCATGTGACTAGCTTTGGTCAATGATGCATGACTGGAAATTACATGTGTCATTTCTGGGAGGATGCTTTAAGAGCCAATGCACAATGCATCATACAGTCTTGACCTCTGCCGAAACAACCAGCAATGGTAGAGATGGCAGTTACTCTGTCAGTCTGGGTCCTGGAAAGATATTGACATAAATCAGACCTTCAAAACAACCAAGAACAAGAACAACAAATGAATTTTGTTATTTTAAGACATAAGATTCAGGGTTGTTTGTTCCTGCAATATAATGGCCCATATTAAATAATATAATATAGACTTAATGGTTACGAATTTGGACTCTGAAGTCAAAGAGATCAACTTTAAGTTCCATTTTATATGCATGATCTTAAAAAAAAATTACGTAACCTCACTGAGCTTAATTTCCTCATTTGTAAATTAAGCAAAAACAATAATTATCTCATAGGATTGTTTTGAGAATTAAATGAGTAATAAATGTCTATGAAAAGTGTCTAGCATGTAGTAGATTCTCAATGTTTATCATGGGATTCTCATAATAATCCTATAAGGTGAAAAGCACTTACTAGTCCCATACTAAAGATGAGATACAAAAATATTAAAATTAGGCCAATTAATAACCCTACAATAACCTCTAGGTGTTCCAGTGAAAAGAAGAGTCTCAGGTCTCTTCAAATCAAAAGCTAGAAATGATTAAGCTTAATAAGGAAGGCATGTCAATAGCCAAGACAGGCCAAAAGCTAGGCCTCTTGTACCAGTTAGCCAAGTTATGAATGCAAAGGAATAGTTCTTGAAGGAAATTACAAGTGCCACTCCAGTGAATACACAAGTGATAAGAAAGTAAAACAGCCTATTGCCGTTATGGAGAAAGTTTTAGTGGTCTAGATAAAAGATCAAACCTGTGACAACCTAATCCAGAGCAAGGCTCTAACTCTTCAATTATTTGAAGGCTGAGGAAGGTGACTATGCTGCAGAAAAATGTTTGAAGGTAGCAGAGTTTGGTTCATAAAATTTAAGAACCATCTCCACGATACAAAAGTGCAAGTAAGTGCTGATGTAGAAGCTGCAGGAAATTATCCAGAAGATCTAGCTGATATAATTAATAAAGGTGGCTACGCTAAAAAGCAGATTTTCAATGTAGACAAAGCAGCCTTATATTGGAAGAATATGCCATCTAGGATTTGCATAGCAAGAAAGAGGTCAATGCAGGGTTTAAGAGGACTGACTACGTTTTTGAAAGAAGTTTTACAATGGATAAAATATCAAATAGCATCACACGCTACCAAAAAAAAGTTCATAAAAAAGAAGAGTCAATCAAAGTTGACTCATTTTTTTTAATTGCCACAGCAGCTTCAACCTTCAGCAACCACTACCTTGATCAGTCAGCAGCCATCAACATCGAGGCAAGACCCTCTATATCTACAAAAAGATTATGATTCACTGAAGGCTCAGATGATTGAATATTTTAGCAACTAAGTATTTTTAAATTAAGATATATATATATCTTATATATCTTATATATATACATACATAATGTTATTAAACACTTAATATACTACACAATAGTATAAACATAACTTTTATGTTTTATGTCATGCACTGGGAAACCAAAAAATTCTTGTGATTCACTTTACTGTAATACTAGCTTTATTGCAGTGGTCTGGAACTGAATTTGTAGTATATCTGAGGTATGCCTGTATTTCATTCTTTTTTGTGACCAAATAATAGTCTGTTGAATGAATATACATTTTGTTTATCCATTCACCGGTTAATGGACATTGAGTAATTTCCATTTATTGGTTATTATGACTAACACTGCTATAATTATGCATGTACAATTTTTTATGCAGTCATGTTTTCATTTCTCTGGGGTATATCCGTATTAGTAGAATTGCTTGGTTATATGATAACTCTTTATTTAACTTTTTGAGGAACTGCCAGATTGTATTTTAAAGCAGTTGCACCATTTTATATTTCCAACAATAATGTATGAGCATTCTAATTTCTCCACATTGTCGCTAGTACTTGTTATAGTCTGTCTTTGTTATTATAGCCACCCAAATAAGTGTGATGTCATATTTCATTATGGTCTTGATTTGCATGTGTGGGCCACACTATTGCAAATATATATATATTTTTAAATATAAACTGAATGGCAGAACTTAATATAAGCTTTCAGAACCAAACAAAGTCTAAGGGGAAAAAAAAAGTTACTTTACAGAAAATCCTTCTTCCAAGGAAAAAAAAATTAACTGAGTAGGTTCACACAGGTCCAGTAAGTAAATTATTATTTCAATGTTTACTTACTTGTTTATATTTTTATATATCTTATTTTAAGCAGAATATTTTAGTTCCAAAAGAAGTTAAAGCAACTAAAAAATAGATAATTAGGGTAAAATAAGTGAAAAGATTAAAGGGAAGGGAAAAAATCCAAAGTAAAATGAAGGCAGAGGTAACACAAAACTTTACAAGTAGAAAAGTGTAAAGCAGAAGATTCTAGACAATTTTCAAAAGTAGGTCACAAATGTAGTCTCTGTAAATTAATGAAGGATTCGTGTTAAGCTATATACTTATGCTATCCATATCATAACTGCATATCTGTTGCCCAAAAGAAATAAAGCTTTTTCTGGTCTAAAGCAAAAAGAAAAAAAAATCCCTATTTATTTTAATGAAGACACACTAGTGTAGTAAAACTTCTGAAACTACTATTCTGTGGACTTATTTCATCAAAATCACAAGCAATGCTTGTTAATAATACATATTCCCAGGAAGTACCTCAGAATACATATTCCCAGGAAGTACCTCAGAGAGGTAGTTTACAAACACCTCAGATGATTCTTTTGTGCAATTAGGTCTTGGAACCACCTATGCAGTGTTGTAATGTTCTCAAAAGTATGTAAAAATAAATACAATGAATTTCAACAGCTGCTTTTCAAAGGATTTGTCTATGCGAGTAAGTGAAACACAAAATAAAGCATGCTCAATAAAACAACTACCCAAAGCTTGGTGACTCAGTATACAGCTTTCCAATGATTTAGTCTGATCCAGAAGTAAAATATATAGTATGATCCAGAAAAATATTCATTCACACAAACTTAAAATTATGCATAAAATTTTAATGAGTTCACAGACTTCCTGCAGTCCAGCCCCTGTTGAGTTTCAGGTAAGGACCTCTGTATTCAACTACTGTTTATTAAACATTAATGTACATAACACTACAGTATTCATAAGGGATTCTGTTAAAATGCAGATTCTGATACAGTAGTTCTGGAATGGGTGCTGAGAGTCTATATTTCTTTCAAACTCTCAGTTGATGCTGATGCTGTTGGACCTCCAATTTTTTTAGAAGTACTGATCCTGAAAACTTTATCTTTCAGACAATCCTCCATGAATGCATGGTCCTACCACTATACTTTCATAAAAAGGTCAAAGTTATATTCTTAGGCAAAATCCTGGAAAATTGCAGTCTTATTGTGTTTCCACACCAAATCAAATGTTTGGGTTTACATTTTGGTGCCTACCTACATGACAGAAAATATTTTCAGAGCAAAAGTTATATATATACACATATACATGCTTGCACATATACACACGAGTATTCTCTCTCTCTCTCTCTCTCTCTCTCTCTCTCTCAACATGTTGAAATTCCATGATTTCTCCTTCCTTAAACCACAGCAGCTACAAGACACTTTAGTACTGAATATAACCACCACATTTACACAGCCAACCATTCCATTACAAAGAGTGGCCCAGTGGGGTTCTCAGAGCACTTACATTGTTATCATGTCCATATTAGCCACTGTCGAATCAAATAGTAGTGTATACTTTAAATTCATTTAACTGTAGCTACAATCATTTTTAGTAATTACTATTTCATTAGTATTTATCAATGGATTTTTTTAAGTTGAAGTAAAATATGTAGAAAATAGTTCATTCATGTTTTCAATAGCAAACAATCTAGTGAAAATCTTCTACAAAAAAATACTTAATGCTTATACACTAAAAAGATTATACACCATTATCAAGTTGGATTTGTTCCTGGGATGCAAGGTTGGTTCAAATTCTACAACTTTATTAATGTGATACACCACACTAACTAATCGAAAGATTAAAGTCATGTGATCATATCAATAGATGCAGAAAAAGCATTTGATAAAATCCAGCATCCATTTATGATAAAAACTCAGCAATGTGGAAACAGAAGGAACATACCTCAACGCAATAAGGGCCATATATGACAAACCCACAGCTAACATCATACTCAGCAGGGATAAGCTAAACAGTTTTCCTTAAGATCAGGAACAAGACAAGAATGTCCACTCTCACCACTCCTCTTCAACATTGTATTGGAAGTCTTAGCCACAGCAATAAGATAAGAAAGAGAAATAAATGGTATCTGAATTGAAAAGGAAGACATAAAAACTCTCGTTATTTGCCAATGACATGATACTATATAGAGAGAAACTTAAAGATTCCACCAAAAAAACTGTTAGAACTGATCAATGAATTCAGTAAAGTAGCAGGATAAAAAATTAAAATTCAGAAGTCAGCTACATATTTATACACCAATAGCAAATTACCAGAAAGAGAAATTCAGAAAACACTTCCATTTACAATTTTATCAAAAAAAATTTCTAGGAATATTTTTTTTTTTTTACTTTTGATTTTCTGATGACATTGGTTAACAAAATCCAGTAAGTTTCAGGAGTACAATTCAATACAAGCACTATATATATATATAGTCCTT